>NC_047043.1:6348919-6648919 GCF_011762595.2 Tursiops truncatus
TTTCATGAGGATGGGTGTTGGCAAATCTGTCCTACTCTGTCTGACTCTGGGTTGGAGGACTGTGGTGCTAAGAATGCTAGTTTGAACCCCATTTAAAATTGCCTGATCGCGCACACACACACACACACACACACACACACAAAGAGAGTCCAGTGTAGAGAGATCAAACTTGAGCCCTTCTGCTACATAAAATTTAGCAGCCATTCAAAAAATAATTGCTTTATTTTAAAAGCTTGTTCTAACTAAACATTAGTCATACCCTCGCCCTTGACCTCTGCTTCCTGTGTTAAAAATCACCATCCTAAAAATCTTACTTTATGCATTTCATAATTACAAAAAGTTCCCTGAAGAATGCAATGTTTTATTGTATTGCTGTTTTTTGAAAAGGGAAGAATGTCTCCATATCTGTGTGTGTGTGTGTGTATTCATAAATTTATATGTGTGAGGGTACATGATTGTATTTCACAAAATTTTTGCAGTCATATTCCAAAAAGCACGAGGGAGATGAGAGAATATGGGTAATGCAGGGGAAAGAGGCTGGAGAAAGGAAAACAATAGGTACAGATTTCTACCAGTTCTCTCGGGCATCCAGAGCAGCTGCTTAATGATACATGTATCATTATATCCTGGAGTAGTTGCAGGGCAGAAACAGACTTGATTACACTACAGACAATTGTTTCACAATAATTCTGGGCTATTTTTCATCAGCTGTCTCCCCTCACAGCAAAACACGGGGTCATTTTTTTAAGGCACAAAACAAAACAAAACACCCTTCTACCACAAGAAGGTTGTCCGACAGCTAAAGGTTTTTAATAATTCATCATGCGAAACATTTTAGGCTCAATGCTAAATTTCTCAGCTATGACAACAAAGATGAGTGAAAAAAAAACAGAGCTTAACTTGATTTTAGAAAAACAATAGGTAAATTAAAAAAATTGCATGCTTACTTTTCATGATTGCATGTACATTTTTTTTTTTTTAATTACTTGGCTTTGTCTGACAGGCTTTGTCACTAGTAGGTGCAATCTTAAGGGTTTGTTTAGAGCAAATTGATTAAGAAGCTGATTTCTTTTTCAAAGATGCATGGAAAACCATCCCTGGTCATCATTTAAGTATTTTCACATATCAGCTGACTGCCATCATATCAAAGAACTTTTAAGTTTTATTTCTAAGGAAGATGGAGAATTTTTGTCAATATTTATGTCTTTCAAAGAGTAGCACTGGGTACCTCAGGACTTTATTTTTCCTTGAGATGATAAGAAGAATAATATCAATTGTTGTAAGGAGCTAGGTAGGTCTTAAGCAACTATTCAGACTACTAGGTATATATTAGCTTACTAATCCCCACAATCACTGTATGAGGTATGTACCCTCATAGAGGGACCTAAGTTGGGGACCTTTAATCAATTTTATGCATGACCCCCTTAGGTAGTCTGATGAGGCCCTTGAAGCCTTTCTCAAAATAATATGTTAAATGTATAAAACAAAATACATAGGATTACCAAGGAAATCAATTACATTGAAATAGTTAACAAAATATTTATAAATTATTTTATAGTTATATGTATGCTTCTTCATTAATGCATGCAATAAGAATATGGGGGAAGTCTAATAAATATAATTTCAAAGCAGTGATGAATGTAAGCAATATTTTATGATAATTTCAATAACTAATGGAATAGTCTCCCTCTGGTTTCTACTGGCGGCAAAGTCACAGTATTGCTAATACTATTGCCATTTGTTGCCTACTTTCATAATCGATGGGAATTCTAACTTTCGGTTAAAGAAGAGTGAAAATAAAAATGTAATTTTGTGAATGAACTTATATAAAATTAATTTTATCTTTTTTGAAAATCTGAATTCAAAATGTACTGCTTCTACCCTCTAAAATAAACTACCAAATGTGGCCCAGTTGGCAAAGTAGATGAGCCTTATCAATGGTTGCTGGAGAAGTGGAGAGGAGGGAGGAAAATCAACCAGAACAACTGGAAAATACAGCATGGTCTACAAGGACACATTTTCAGAAGCCATCATGAAGTCTCCTGCAAGATCTCAGTCTAATGAAAGATCATGTTCTGTCCTGATGGACAGCTGGGAATGGGCATGGTCAGGTCTAGTTATGAGGATACCAGAATTCAAATTAAAAACATGGCAGGGATGGATGTGGTGATGTGTTTCTTAGTTGTAATGATGGCAGAACTTCCTTTGATGTTGGATGCACCAACATCATTGGAGACACCCACTCCTTGTTCTTAAGAGCCCAGTCTACAAGGGGCAACAGACATGGAAACAGATTGGAATGGCATACACTGATGTCTGTTATTGTGAAAGGCACAGAGAGGTGCACTTAACATCAACAGGGCCATGAGGTATATACATATATTATTATATATACATAATTGAAAAAACAGCATTTCAAATGCATAAATGGGACCAACCATTTCAAGGTTTAACTGGGAAGTGGTGACTTCCATGTGGCTGTGAAAAAAAAATGCCTAGTAGGATTAGGGAGAACTAGGAGAGACTGAAATAGACACACCCATAGAAGTAGCCTGAGCTAGATTTTGAAGTGCTTTCTCATCATGCAAAGGCCTTTAGACATTCTTCTACAAAAAACAAAGACCTAAAAGAGATCTTTAAGCAGGAGAGTGAAATAATTAGATCTGCTTTATAGAAAGACTTGAGCAACTCTGAATTCAGGCACTTAGAAAAGTATGCCTCAGACATATTTCTTCCAATTTTTCAAGTCGAATTTGTTCTACTTTTCTTTGCCTGACGCCATCCTTTTTCTTTTCCTCCATTCAGGAAGCCAGCCACACACTGAATACCATGACAGAGGCAAAGTTCCTAGCAAGGCTCAGAGTAAGAAGGAGAGTCCTTGACCTGATTGAGAACAACGTGTTGGAAAGTAGGGAGAACTCTGAAGAAATCATCGTGTTTAATAGCCTATAGAACTATGTCCAAAGTCTTCAAAGCAGATTACTCTTTGACCTGCATATGACATATGTAATAACATCTTCCAGTATCTCCTTGAGTCTGTGTTTCTGGAATCTAGTCTGTGGGGTATCTGGATGACCACTCAGTACAGACAAAGTTCTTGATGAGACTTCTGCAGTAAGAGTGGTATGGATGCTTCATGTGATGGCTGGGAGAATTCTGAGTTGCCTAGAATGTTCATGGATTGGAGACCCTAGAGCACTTTAGGAGGGCATCACCTTTCACTTGACCGAGCCCTGACCAAGACATCAGGGAAAATGGTTTGGATGGGCAGCTTTAAGATGTGACCACATTCTTCTCAACTTGCAAGCATGAACGTTAAATCTCTACAGTCAAGGGGAAAAATAAACTTTATTAAAATATTCAGCAATAGGAAAGAAACCTCGTGAAGCTCCCTGACACATGTGGAGCTGAGGCTGGTCATGAGCCACTCTGAAGAAATCAGATCCCTCTTCTCTCATTTAATGGGTTTGATGAACCATCTTTAGCAAGTCTGCTTCCGTATCTCCTGATGTATTCTCATTTAGCATCCATGATGCTCACTGATACCTCTGAGCATCTCACAAGAGAAGGAAGATGTAGGATAGGTGCTTTGTGTTCTGTCTTTCTGTTCTTTGAAGTGGGGTCCCCACAGCACCAGCAATGAGGTGACTGCAGAGAAAATTCTCTCCCCAAGAGTTATAGCTTTTATAGCCTAACAGACTTGACACACCATACACACACACACACACACACACACACACACACACACACACGTAGACACGCAAGCACGCCTAGTAGGGTCGCCAGATTTAACGAATATATAAATACAGGGCACCTAGTCAGTTAGATTTGAACTTAAGATGAAGAGGAAATAATTTTTTATTTTAAGTGTGCCCCAAATGTTACATGGGCAGATTTCATGGATTTTGCAATAGGTAGGTGTGCCTATTTCACGCTGGGACTAATGTCTCAGCATTGTCTGGGAAAGGTGGTGAACCAGGAGACAGAAGGGGATTTTAAAATATGTTGGTGGGGGGCAGTGATCAATATTAGAAAAGATGGCTTTGTTTCCCAGTTCTGTCAGCCTATGACCTTTGGCAGGTGATTTAATCTTTCAAAGCCTCAGTTTCGTCATCTGTAAAATGGGGATAAGGACAGTAACAACAGCGAATGTTTTCTGAGCACTTAGTAAGTAGTAGGCATTATTCTAAAGGCTTTACATGTGTTGTCTTATTTTATCCTTACACCAGTGCCATGAGTAAGGTGGGTATAATTATTAGTATTACCCTCATTTTATATCTGGGAATCTAGGGCAGTGGGAGGCTAGGTAACTCATCTAAGAACAGAACTACTTACTAGGGGAGTTGGGATGGATTCAAGTTCAGGAAGAACGGTTAACTCTACAGTGCCGATAAATGAAGTGTGTATGGTGCCAATGCCAGTGGCAGGTGCCTAGTCAGAGCTTAATCCATGGTATTACCAACCTTATCGGAATAGCAGCTCTGCCTGGCCCCAGGAAATGCTATAAGACATGAGAAGATAACCCAAAAGGAAAATTAGAGATCCATTCCAGGAGAAGCAAGTGACCAAAATTTAAAACGCCATACGTGGGACTATACTCCCACCCCAGCATCTCTCATCAGCTAGGACAGAATGAAGCCAGAAATTTGGAGGTCTTGCTGGACTCCTTCTGACCTGAGAAGACCCTGAGTGATCATAGTCAGCTCTAGTCTGGATTTCGTCCACGGCAGTGAGACTAAAAGGCATGTACCATTGGCAGGACGTCAAGGGCCTGCCCTTCAGTGTTTTCAGTTTACATTTTTCTTCTTTGTTCATTTGTTTATTCAAAAGTATTTGTGGAGCTTCTTCTATGTTACCATGTTGAATGTTGAGTTGGTTTCTCAGAATACCAATAGAAACACAGCAGACCCCTGACCACAATCGCACAGTTTGTGGGGAGACAGATCTATCAAGATTGAATTTCAAGGCAAGGTGATACATGCAACAGCGGCAGAGGTGGCTCAGATTGCAGACCAAGCCTACTTAAGGTGGAGGAGAGGGTCGAGAGGAGAGGTATGAGAGCAGAAGAGGTTCCATAGAGGCAATGATGCTGGAGCTAGGACTTAAAGGGGAATGCTAGCAGCTGACATCTGCTGAATTCCTACTGTGTGCCAGGGACTACTGTAAGAGTTTTACCAGTGTTAACTCATTTGATATGAAAGACATTACTATTATTCTCATTTTACAGATGAGGAAAAACAGAACCAAGTTCAAGTAACTTGCCCCAAATTACACAACTATTATGCAGCTGAGCTAGGATTTGGTCCCAGGCTTCAGAATCTATGCCTTTCACCACTAGACTATTCTAGTTAAATAAAAGGCTTCCTGGTTAGAAATGAGGACTGGTACTACAGCCGAGGGCTAGCACATGAGCTAGCATATAGCTAGGTGTGAGGAGAGAGTTGGGGGTGTCTGGACATGAGCCTGGAGAGGTAGGCTGTGTAAGACGTTCTCTGCTGTGATGATTATTTGGATTTTAATCTGTAAACTGTGAGAAATCCCAGAAGTATCTGAAACAATGAATGAAAGAATCAGATCTCCATTTTAGAAAGATAGCTCTCTGAAATTGGAGGATACGCTGGTGGAGGGTTGTGTTGTAGGCAATTAGGGGATTTCTGCAGTGACCCAGTCCACACAGGGCAGGGTGGCTCCTGCCTGCCTGTGTAGTATTCCAGCAGTACACCTACCGCGCAAGGGGTCTTTCAGGAAGTGGATGTTACTTGAAAGGGATGTCAAGATGGATGGGAATGCATGTGTGTTTGTTGGCACTTGATCCAAGAATTCTACCTCCAGGTGCAATAAAGCAATTAATTGTAAGGCAAGATGATCCAAAAAATGCGTGTTATGGAGTTTTGTCCCAGTAAACTATAAACCCTATAATCCTTTCTAAATGTAACTGCAAATCTTCTTTGCTTTGCAATAAATATTTAATAATAGGGGATTGCCAAGGAAGGCTATATTTCAAAAAATCTTAATTGCTCTAAAGAAAGCATCTGCAGACACAGGTATTAACACACCTAATTGCTGCTAAAAAGCATTTATCAACTGATATGATCAAATAAAATGCAAGCAATAGCTTTTCTATCCTTTGGTTGGGAAGGGACAGAAGACTGACAGTTTTATTGCCTCTAATTCAGCTTTTTCATGTCTCCTACTCTTTTATTTCCAATTTATCTTTTATCAATAGGTAGCTGATGGAGTGCAACTCAAACCTCCATTTCATTAGTAGAGTGTATAATTTTCCTTTTTTTTCCTGTATTTTACTTTCAGATTTTCACTCTTCTCTATTGCACACGCATTCAGAGCTCACTTTTAAAGTCATAAGTAACCACTGATGCCTTGTCCTTAGTTCTATTTTCTGCTACTCAACTAATTTATTCAACAAATATGTATTTGTTGAGTACCTACTTTGGGCCAGGCACCAGTATAGTGCTTCAGTTAAGCACTATCTGTTGAGTGAGCCAAACAGATAAAGTCACTGCTGTCTGTAGACTTGGACTAGGGTGGAGAAACCTGATACTCAAGAGATCAAACATGGAAAAATACTGGAGCAAAGATCACACAGACAGACCATGTTAAAGGTTTTGGCTTTTATTCTAAGTCAAATGGAATCAAAATAGATGAAATAATCACTAAAACTAAAATTATTACCCTTTGATATTTCTCTTGATTTTACTCAACTAATTTAAAAAAATGAATGGTATGGAATTGATGACAGGTGCTTGAGAAGACATTGACAATGAACAGAAAGTCAAAAAAACCTCTCATTCTTGACTTAGCTTTTCTACCACCAATTCTAGTTTATTTAAAAATAGCTAGTGTTATTTTATTTGAAAGTAAATGTTATTGTTGGAACTTTCCCCCATCTATCCTCAATGAGAAATACCACACAAAAACTTAAATTTCATAAAAAAAAAAAACAAAAAAACAAAAAAAAAAAAACTTAAATTTCTGTTAACCCAGAAACAGCCACTAACTTGTTCACAGAAACAATCAATTTTTTTTCCAGAGAAACTATCATGATTCAAAGTTAATCTGTTCCAAGGAAAGGAACTGGAGTTGGTTACTGACATGCAATCATTCATTTCTTATTTTACCAACAGTAATTAAATTGCCCGGAACTGTTGTCATTTAACAGCCTATTAATTGACTAATGTGCCTCACTTGCATTCAGAGTATAGGTAAAATCCAGGGATTAAGCAAGAAGGAAAAAAGATTTTCAAACTCTGCCTGTCATCCTGCAAGGGGTACATTTACCTCATGTTGCAAAGTAATTGGTAAATGTGCAAGTGGCTTCTGGCTCAGAAGAGTGGGGCATGTCGATATGAAATTACAGGGCAACACGGAGCTCACAGCCTCCCTGAGAGCCAGGGGAGTTGGTCTCTGAACACCTTTCTCATGAGAAGAAGGACCCACCATCCTTTACCATCAACCGGATGCCTTATTCGTCTGTCTCTTCTTTTCTCATGAAAGATTTCGTTCACCCTTGCCAATTCACCAGGATGCTTTGGAAATGCATTATTTTGCATCCCTAGATGGGGTCATTCTTATTTTTCTAAAGCTCAGGTAGAACTTTTCCAGTTTTAGAAATTTAAACATAAATCGTTTATGGGAATCTTGTACCCTATTTTGAAGGTCTAGGCTGGGTGTATGTCAAAGCCCGAGGTTTCCTGAGATCTTTACATATTTGAATCTCCAGCATTCATGGGACAATGAAGGTGCCAAGAGAAGTTCGATGAATTGAATTGGGATAGGAAATAATTTCCTATAAATGAGGTCCAAAAGAAGTGACAAAATTGACATCCACAAGCATTATTAAAAGTTGCAGTTCTGAGATCTCAACATCTTAAATTGCTAGCAACCCAAAGGCAAGCATCTCTTTCACTCATAAAATTTTCTTCAAATGATCTTATTCCCAAACAACATTTCTATCAGATTACTCTCCAAGCACACTAAGAGTTCGTGTCTCCTTTGTGAAGCCAGAAAACTCCCCTTCTTGGACTTCAGGCAGCAAGTAACTTTTAAGATCACATCACCCTTGCCAGGAAACCTTTTGGGTAGGCTCGTTATAGTCAAGTAAGCATTTACCGTTCCTCCTATTTCAGTCGTGTGTTCTGCTGACCTTTCCTGAGGAATGTCTCCCCACAGGCAAATGCTGTTGCTGTTTAATGCCTCAGTCTACTCTCTGTAAAATGGAGATAATAATGTCTTCTAATTTACTGACACATAAGTAAGTTGGAAAATTACTTTGGCAGGAAACTGAAGGTATAAATGGGGTAGAATCAAGCAAGACGTCATTGTTCTTTCTACTTGGGATCCTTCATGACCCATTCTCTTTTGCTTCTCACTCATTGTAGATGACATTAAGTGGTCTCACTTTTATCTCCAATAGCACTGACGCCCAGAATATTTATTCTATGGTCTCCTGTTTCTGAACATTGGCATAAACAATGCAAATTTAAAATACTTATGTAATTATACAGCGTTTATAATGTATAAATAAAATACAAGGTATAAGATAAAGTTGTATGCTCTCAACCGAAAATTCAGAATTGGTTTGTTTACTCTTAGTTAATTGTCAGCCTCTAGTAGAAAGAGGCCTTCCTTTTAAGAGCATGGCTTGGGTGATACTGTAGGTATGAATTTGCATAACGTGAGATTATAAATGTATTTGTGCCCACTTAGGCTGATGTGTGACCTTTGGTAAGTCTGAACCTCAGTTTATCATCTGTGAAATGTCAGGGTTGGAACACGTGACCTCTAAGGAGTTCTTTTTCATGAGTCCATAAATTAAATACTGATTGTGTTAGTGGAATGGAGATTCAATTGGATTTGTGAATTTCTCTGAGATCAAGAAGAGCTCTGATCTAACTTTTCTGAAAAGGGTAAAATACATTTTGCCATTTTTTTGTGGATTCTAGGCAAAACATTCTAATATCCCTCACTTCCTCCAAACCAAACTAACCATAGGATTAACTTTCCCAGACTCTCCGTGTATGTATCCAACATGTTAACTTTTCTTTTTAAGGTTAAATTTGTGTGACAGGGTAATATTCCTAGTATATGTCTGTGAAAGGCTGGTAGAAGACAGAATAATGGCTAAATGGTCCGTCGTGGACCCTTTGAAAACATATTCTATCAGAAATCAAAACGATGATGTTTGAATATGTGTAGATTTCCTGTGACATGTCACTAGAGTTCTTAGTGACATCTTTCCCTTGAACAATACTTTTCAAGTACAGATCTTCAATCAACATCAATACTCCTATCTATAGTCTAATCTTTAATTAAAGAAAACTTTATTTACTACCTACTACTGTATATACAAGATGTTGTGTCAAAGCACTTCACATATTTTGTCTCTGCTCAAAGCTCAGAGTGGGCTGGGTCATTTCTCCGTGTTACTTCAAAGGTATCATGAAAGGTTCCAGTCACTAGATTTTGCTCTCCGAGGTATTGAATTCTAAGCCTTATTTGTGATTATGGAGTGAACAGCCTCATTTCATAATAAAGAGATGGCTGTCATCTGGGAAGGACTAAGGGACATTTCCTAATATGCTGGGTATTACACAGAATAGATTCATTCCTTTGCCAAAGGCCAAACAGCATTCAACACGGGAGAGTGTTGCCCGGCACAGCGCAATCCCAGTAAAAGCCATAAAGAAACGCATTCTGATATCCATGCTAATATCTGGACACTACTCTAAAAGTTGAATTCAAAGGACAGCACAGTGCATTTCAATAACAAATTGCTGATCTGAGAATCTTCTGGGAGAATCCATTGTGTATCATAAATTGATGGTTCAACTCACGCCTCTGCAGAAATCTGTAGACTGAATGGCCAGGCTGGTTGGCTTACAAATTGCAACATTATTTTTCCTAAATCCCCAACATTCATGATTTCATTTCAGTGAAACAGTAATTTAAACAATGACTAAATGTGTAAGAAAAAAATACATCGAAGCCATGGAACGATTTATTAATAATGGTAGGACATTTTCTGCAGTACTTTTAATGCATCACTTAGGACCGTATTGATTCAGTATCAAAGTTCTTGGAAACAAGCCTCTTACCAATATCTAAGATCCTGATGTTGTAATTGAACTAGAAAACGTAAGATTTCCACTGCTCCTGCTGAGAATTCTTCCCAATAAATGTATGTTTTCCACTGGGGCTAAAACCACTGCTACTTGTGTTTTTAATTTTTCCTCCTGTTTCTTTTTCTTATTATTCAGTTTTCTTTTTTCTCTCTTTTCCCAGAAAAACAGACATAGGAGACACTATTCCTCTAAGACAACTTGCACTTTAGGGGGCCATTTGAATGATAAACTTTGTTATAATTTATAGCCAGAAAATCGCCAGTGAGCAGTATGAAAGAACGGGGAAACGCATTAATGTTTAACTCTATTTGGTGGTTGAGTGAAAGTCTTAGCAGGAATGAGTTTTCACTATTTATCCCATTTTTTTTGCATGTCTTTCTGTAAAAGGTTTAAGAAATGTCTGTTTGCAGCTTCCTTGAGGAGCAGGATATCTACCTCTGAGCTTAATGAGTTCTTCATTAGGCATCAGCATCACAGCATCGTTTGCTGGGAGAACAAAGAACACTTAACTAGGATTATGGTTCTGATTCTCGGGCTCAGTAGATACACGGCCTTGGGTAAGATGTTTCATCTCGTTGGGCGTCTGAAAATGAAGGGACTGTGCAAGGTGATTTTTAAGGTCCCACCGCTGTGACATACCTTGGCTGGGTATTTTCAGAAGCTTGGGCAAAGTAACCAAGAGCTGCTTGAAGAAAACTGACTAGAACATTCAACATTAGGAGAAGTGAGCAATTTTCAGTGGAATAGAAGAATCGTTCCAATAAGAGGAGTGCTTAGGAAAAAGGGCTGGGAAGGAATCTGTCTCACTCTTGAGACTAGTTGGCTGTAGAACTAGTACCTCCTCATCAGGGTATTGGGACTACACATCCCAGTGTAGTGGATGCTGTGTTGTGCTACTCGGATTCCCCCTTCAGGACTGGGACGTTCATTCATTAAGAAACTGATGGTGTTGGCTTCTGATGTCTCATAGCCAAATCCTTCTCTTGGAATTATTTTTAGCTGAAGGGAGTTGCTTTAATCAAGGTTAGCCTCTCTCCCTGGGGATAGTCTGCTTCTAATGACTGTTCAGCGTAGGGAGGGTTCAAAGCCCTCCCAGCTCTCTTGCTTCAACTTGAGATGATTCTGAAGGACCACCCCAGCTCAGAGTGCGCCAGTTAGATGGTGCGACCTTGTGAGTTCTCTGCTGCAAATGCACCACAATTCACTTACTCTCTCTGCCAAATTTTGCTTCCCTCATTTCCTTTTGGATGGCGTACATGAGAACACTCCCCACTAAGCCTCCTACACCTAAATTTTCCTCTCAGAGTCTATTTTTGGGCAATCCATCCAAGATATCAAAAGATGGGAAATAAAAGCTTTAGTATTAAAGACTCATTGAGAAAGGGGTTGAGGTGAGAGACAGTGGGGTGACAAGCGAGGAAAGATAGGGCAAAGGAAAACTGGAAAATCACTGGATTCTACCAGTGTTGAGTTAGTGCAGATAAGATACTGGGATAAGGTACTTCCTCTGTCCAAGAGAGAAATAACCCACTGAGGCAGTTTTGGGGTCTACGTCGGAAGGTTTCTTCCATAGAAGTCAGTACGTGTTTTAGTGGAGGAGGCGTGAGACGAGAGGGATTGCCACTTTATTCTTCGCTGACAGTGCAGTCGTGGAACCAGCAGAGGGGCCCAGGGGTACTTCTGAAGAAGGGAGTCTGGAAGCACATGGCGTTTTGGAGGAAGAGTAAAATCCAAACCACCAGGGTACAGGCAAGAGCATTACAGAATCCCAGCAACAAGCATCACCTCCTGCCAAGAGTGCACTCAGGATTCCAAGGCAGAAAGTCATGGGTTCTGACAGAGATCTTCCACGAGAGAGAGAGGAGAGACAGAGAGAGAGAGAGAGAGAGAGGGAAGGAGAGGTGTGAGCAGAGACTAGTTATCCTGTGAATAGTGGGACAGAAGTGTTTCTTAAGGCAAAACTCAGGAGACATAATTAGACATTTCCTTTTCCAGTTTCCTTCTTGGGGAAGTTGCTGGAGGAGTTTGTTAAGAAAACAGATACTGGGCTTCCCTGGTGGCGCGGTGGTTGAGAATCTGCCTGCTAATGCAGGGGACACGGGTTCGAGTCCTGGTCTGGGAAGATCCCACATACCGCGGAACAACTAGGCCCGTGAGCCACAACTACTGAGCCTGTGCCTCTGGAGCCTGTGCTCCGCAACAAGAGAGGCCGCGATAGTGAGAGGCCCGCGCACCGCGATGAAGAGTGGTCCCCGCTTGCCACAACTAGAGAAAGCCCTCGCACAGAAACGAAGATCAACACAGCAAAAATAAATAAATTAATTAATAAACTCCTACCCCCAACATCTTCTTTAAAAAAAAAAAAAGAAAAAAAGAAAACAGATACTCAGGTAGCCAGCAACTTGGGAAGGGGAGTTGTACAGTGTTGCTTTGCGCTGTTCATTATTTCGTTAAACATACACTAATGACATCCACTAATAATAATTTAACTGATTATATCTTCTAAGTGTCTTCAAAGAAACATTGGCTCTTTTTTTTAGAATTGGGATTCACTTTCCTGTTTTTAAGATTTATTTTGTATTGAGGTAACACTGGTTTATAACATTATATGTATGTGTACATTATATTTCGACTTCTATATACACTATAGTGTGCTCGCCACCAAAAACTTTGTTACCATCCATCCACACAGCTGACTTCCTTTACCCATTTTGCTCTCCCCCCATCCCCTTCCCCTCTGGTAACCACTACTCATTTTTTTTTTTTATAGTAACACAGACACACACACACGCACACAAGATTTTCATCTTTCCTTCTCCTAATCATAGCACTAGATATTTTTCCTTCCAATTTATACCACTGCAGACACAAGAATGCTGGACCCCATATAGCATATCTATGTACTTGTGAGGAGTTTTAGGTACAGACTATGGAAACCAACTCTTATTAATATAAACAGAAAATAAATTTAAGATAACCCATAGAAATAATGGATTATTGGAGGTACATCAAGTGATCCCTAGAAATAATGAGTTATTGAAGAATTGGGTTCAGAAAATGGACAGGAATGCAGAGAGATTAGACACTTGGGACCACAGCTGAGGCCACCCTGCAGTTACACTCTGGTTGGGGTAAGCCTGCAAGCACTATGCCCTCATGGCTAGAAGCTGATGCTCCATGATTGGTCAGCACCTGTGCTGCTGGATGTTGCACCTGTGAATGGACTCACCTTGGGGGAGTTCCCTGCAAAGGGAACGGGGTTTCCATACTGGGCAGCCGATGTTCATCACAGTCAACCTACTTAGTAATCCAATCTCCAAATACATATTTCTTCTCACAATTATATCAAAACAATACCTCTCCCAATATAATGTCACTCCATGGGCAACTGAAAAGATCCCCTTCCCCTTCCCAAAGAGAGATCATTCAAATTCTCATTAGTATCTGCTTATGGCTCCAAGTTACGGCCTTCTGGGGCAAGGTCATTCCTTGCCTTAGCCTGCCATGATCCTGGTTAGATATTCTGAAGCCTATGGAACATGTTGTAAAGTTAGCCACAGCCAACGCTTTCTGTGTACAGCTGTGGGGAAGAGGAATGAAACAAAAAGGGAAATTGAGATATATAAAAGCACACATGCACAACAAAAAGAGAATTTGTGGATAAAAACTGCTGAACTTAACAGATTTCAGGCAATGAAGCATAGCTAGTATTTGGTCTTTTCCTTCTCCAAACCAATTTATACTCCCTTTGCCTCTACCTAGCACCTCATTTGATCAGGCTTCTTACCCAGTGTAGAAACCCAAATTTTGGTGACCCTCTCTATGTTCCAATATCTTTTGCTGCTGGGCAGGGTACTATGCTGAGACACATTTAAGACTCCTCTGATTCCATTTCCATGCACCTCTGCTCTGTACACAGGAATCCTAACTCTCCCTGGTCGTCAGTGTCAATAACAGAAAGAAGGCAACAATAAAACTACTATTACGTTTTAGCTGGTACTCCCATGAGTTTAAGGTGCCTGAGATGTCTGAGTAGCAGTCTTAGATTCTAACTTAATAAAAGCATTGTCTTGAATCAGTGGAAGAAGTTCTTGCCTTATCACTAAAACCCCTAAACCTGGAAGAGCTGAACTGAGAAATCCAAATGAAAAAAAAATTGTAAATGGGTAAATCTCCATGAGCGTGAACATCCACACTTCTATGCCTTGGATCCTGGAAACCTATATTCTACCTATGGAGAAATAGTACCACATATTGCTTTCTGTGTCAGCGTATATATTGCATTTTATAAGACCACATCCCAAACTGAGAAGGAGTTCTCTCCCTGCCGAGACTCTAAGTCCTATATAGAGCACACCACCATTCTATAAGGCCATCTGCAGCTGGTTGATGATGTGTTTTAAGACCCTGAATTCCATGGGCATCATCCCATTTCTTTGGTTCATTCTTTAACTGTAAAGTGAGTTTCTGCATGGAATTCTGTGTTCCATGATTGTGTACAAGGGCTCAGCACATTCATGGGCAATGTTATTTGCAGGGGGAAGACAAATTTAATTCCACAATGCCTACATTCCTGTAAGGACAAGTTATTACCCCCTTCATGAGAGAATGGGATCAAATAAAATCAATGTGCTACTGATGCCCTTGAGGTGTGATTAAAAAAGAGGGAGTTCTGGCTTTAATATGATTGTTGCTAATTGCACATTGGGTAACCATCTTGGTCAGGTTTATAATCCACATCACTGAGCCTATGCCTAGCCTCTAACAATGCCATGACGTCCCATTGTTCATGAGATAAACACTGGAGTGGTCAAGGAAGGAAGTTAACAAGGTGCTCATAGGGTAGCTTATCTTGCCCGCATGTTTATTAAAAGTCCCTTTACTTTAGGGGACTTTCTGTGATTACTTACAGGAGGTACAAATATTTTCAAACTCTGTGTCCATTCTGAGAGGTCCACTCACATATCATTACTCTTAGGTCCTTGGTGCAAATTCTCCCGTCTTGTTCTAGAACACCTGGTGAAAACATCAGTTATTGCCAATGCGTCAATTCAGAACCTTACCCCAGATAATCTCTCTCTGCAGGTAAAGTGGATGAGATGTAACCATTAAGGTTCTACTCAATATATGTCCTTCTCCACAGTCCTCTTGGACCACTTCTGAATGTGACCAAAATGCTACAGAAGAGAAGAGGAAGAGCTTACTACTCTTTTGCCATTATTATGTGGTTTCGCAAGAATTTGTGTATAGGAAATTTGATTTCAAGTTCCTTTTTTTAAAAAACATTGTGTGTCATGGGCTTTCATATTATGAGAATATTGATAAGACTTTGACTGCCTTTGCAAGTGTCTTACCCCTCATGGTTTGCTGAGGTTGTTTCCTACAGTCGATGCCCTGGGTACGTGAATGTAAGCAACAGAACACGACTATACTAAGCTAACCTGAAAACTAACTTGCTGGGACATTATTTAGTAGCTCACAGAAACAAGCAGAGGCCCATTAAAATGAGCAGAAACCAAGGAAAGCTTAGTGGTAGAAACAAAAGTGTTCTACCAAAGAAACGACCTTATAAGGGGGCTACCGTTGGCACTTACTCCACTGCTAGTTCTGGAGATTCCAGTTACCACCCACGCAAGTGTACCAGCACTTTCCCCACTACATGCTGATACGACTCATGGATTCTAATTCTCACTGCATCTGAGTATATTATATTCAAGCAAAGCTTTTGTTGGAAGCGTCCAATTGTTCTGTTCTATGTCATACACCTGCACCTTAACTCTCAGAGGTGAAGAAATGGAGTGTTTGGTCTCCTTTTTCATTTATATAAGAAAATATGATTTCCTTCCACAAATACTCTCACCATGGAGATTCCTCCAAAATAGGAATGAGTTTATAAGCTGGGAAGCCCAAAATGACAAAGGTCCACTACATGCACAAATGCCATTATAAAGGTAAGGGAGATTAGTTACATTACTTCCAAACTGACTGCAACAAGTGCTGCATTTTAGCAGTTAATCACTGAGTAGCTGGAGGTAATTTATTGTAACTTTGCTGCGAGTATGTCTACCTAATCATTGCAGTTAGGTACTCCCAGGTCCTGAATGTGCTCTGTGTTTTGCCACTGTCTACTTATATTAATTTGGCGAGTTTTTTAACCTTCCCGGACAGTATCAAGAGGGCTGGTGCCTGACAGTGCTGTCTGAATGTCTATCTTGATTAATCTTCCTCTTCTGACTCTGATTTGGGCTGGTTTATGGGCAAGTGTGGAAGGTTGTCTTCTTAACTCTGTACATGGTCCCCAGTGGGGTGAATGTAAGATCATTTTGTATGGGCTACTGACACCCTCACTTTAGAACCCCAAAATGAAGGTCTGTACCTCTAACATGTGGTTTTAACTTGACCTTCCATCATTCTTCCAAGACACAGGACTGCGGTGGAAACCTGCAGGTGGGGAGAGAGGGGATGATTTATTCAGTTGCTGGTCTGTCAAGATACGAGGGGAAGGAGGAAGCTCTGAAAGCAAATCCCTATAGTGGGAAACAGTAGGTGTCGTAAACATTCGATTTTACCAAGGGCTAAATGAGTGTTGTGGTTTTTTCCTTATTCTGAATTAAGTTTGTTCTGAAATAGAAATCCTTTTCTTTTTCCTTTCCCTTTCCTTCCATTCTCAGCTCTTGTCTAGGGACCCTATTTAGGATGAAAATAAATGGACCATTTCAGCATAAATGTCACTAACTCACTACAGGGTAGCTGTGAACGTGCATTTTGAAGGGTGGAGTCCTCTCTCAAAATACAGAGGACTAAACTATAAACCAAATAGACCTCTCAAAATCAATCAACAAAAGAGGCCTTCCAAAACTGGTCTCAGCCAAGCTTGAAACCTTATTTTCCTAAGTCGGTCCCAGGAACAGATACGTTTTCTCGGAAGATGAGCATCCTTCATGTCCAAATGATGCTCTCATTAGAAAACAGTTTATATGGGAAAAGCCAATAATTAGTTCCCCCCAAAAGTAAAATTTTAAAAAAGCAAACTGGAAATTGAAGTATGAGATGGAGCTGAATTAAGTGAGGTGCCGATTAATGTAACATATCTGTTATCTGCATTTTCAAGAGAGTTTAAAAAAATCCTTGGGTGCAATTAAAAAGAAAGCTTTGGGTAGAAGCATTCACGAACGAATAACATCAAATTATTTAACTGAGGAATTTTAAAGACAGTAGTAATGGTATAATCTGATTTTTATTTAAGATGGAAGGTTACACAAACATGAAAGCAAGGGGCCAAGATAATACTAATGGAAATATGCATAATGCTCTATAGTTTTCAAATATACATGATCACAGTCTATATTTAGTAATAGTTCTTGGAAACAATGACAGTTACACCAGATTTGCATTTATCCAGGCAGGAAATCTGGGGTGGACATAATCGAACTCTCAACTAGTCAATAGGTTACATTTAGAAATATATTCATTTAGAATCAACAGTCCTACCTGTAACTCTTAAGGAAAAAAAAAAAAAAGCTTGCAAATATACAGGAACCATTGAAGGCTTTCAGTATTGTGATAGTACAAACACGCAATCCAGGCTTTGAGAACCTGGCATTGATATTTACTTTCAAAAGTAGGAAAACATGGCATGAATTTCTTTATGAACAAGAGTTTGCTCTGCTACTAGTCCCAAACTTGGGACAAATCACCTTAATTTATAGGATTCCTAACATCGTTAACAGCTTCTATTGCTATACAAATCAGCCACAGTGGATTCTGCACCTCTCTTCAGGTCACAGACCCCACATGGAGAATGTAACACTCAAATGTGACATTACTCCCAGCATCATCTTCATTTGTAAATTAAACTTCCTCGCCCTCACAAATCAGAAATTGTAATTTCTTCACCAACACTATGTCTCTTTCCTCATTCCCTCAAATACACAAATACAGGGGATCCAAAATATTTTAAACTCAGTATTTTTAATGCTAGCATTGTTTCTTTATTAACAGAAAATCCACAGTATCTCCACTCTCTACAACTATACTGCCTTGCACATTTTTATTTCTCCTGTGGTTAAGCATTCCTTAGTGATAGTAAAATTCCTACTTCTGTTTTACTTTAAAATCAGTGAATACTTGAGCTAAAAAGAACCTGGAGTAATCAACTACCTCATCTTTCTGTACCCGGACATCCTTGACAGAGACACACAACCATAATACCATGTAACAACAGAGGCAGATATTGGAGTGACCTATCTATAAACCAAGAAACACCAAGGATTGATGGCCACTACCAGAAGCTAGGATAAGGCAGGGAAGGATTCCACCCAGAGTCTCAGAGGGAGCACAGCTCCGCTGACATCTTGATTTTGGATTTATAGCCTGTAGGGCTGTGAGTGAATAAATTTCTCTTGTTTTAGGTAGTTTGTTACAGCAGTCCTGGGAAACTAATACATCGTGCAATTCTCAGTTCAAGTTAGGTGCTCAATTAAAACTTGTTAAATGAATGTGTGAGTAAGTGAATGATGAATGAATGAGTGTAATTACACAATGTACCACAGTGGAGTTTATAAACACATGTATACCTGAATGAGTTCATGGATGAGGGGATGCTGAGCTACCTGTATAGGAGTAAAGCAGAGCTAAACTCAAGCCAGCTCTCAATTTGGTGGGTGGGTTAAAGTAAAAGTATTTTAACTTCCAGGGCAATCTCTCCTGACAATGAACAACAGTTTTTCAGGTACTTTCTCTATATTCAAATAAAACAAGTGGATTTTTAAACACTGGCTAAGAAAAATGTAATTATAAAATTAAATAATTTTTGGAATACCAAATAATATTCTCAATCTAATAAAAATAGAAATAAACATAAAATAAAGACAAATTTGTACTATTTCCTATTTGAGAAGATGAAAAACATCAGAGACACTTAACTGGCATCAGAGTGGCAAATGCTTTGTTATTATTATAATTTTACATTTGCCTGTGATAATTTATAAATGTTTCATCATATAAACCATTATGGAATTCTTTAGAATACTTATTTCCATTTTATAGGTAGTGCAACTAAGGCACTTTAATTTCTAAATTAGGAATTAAAAGTGTCGAAACTATGTCACATTTATCTTCTGACTTTAACCTTGGTACCACATTGAGAGACTTACTTGACAAAGAAGGATACTTCAGAATCATTGTATCTCCTTAAAGCACAATTTTAATTACTGGGTAAGCCTAATACATTTTTAGCACAAATAATTTCTGCTAGAGGAAGAAAAAATAAGATATGAAGATAAAAATATATTTGAAGAAATAAAAAGACAATTTATATTTTATGTACACATATATATATGAAGATGAGGATACAAAGATACTATATATAATATATTACATATATAAATATATTACACATATATTATATATTACACATATATATTATATATATAATATATATTATATATATAATATATATTACATATATAATATATATGTAATATATATAATATATATATAATATAATATATATATATACTTGCTTTAGAAAACAAGTTTCTGGAAAGGATGGCCTAGGTTTAAATGTATAACTCCTAAAATATACTGTCAGGGGTCAGGGGTGTTGAGCTTAATGAGTGCCACCTAGTAACGATAACCAGCATCCCAATGTTCATATTTTCTTATCTCTGTTCTCTTTGAACAACGAATGACTTATTGGCTATCAGTAAACACCTAGACACTTGAAGGTACAATATTATGTGTCTATTTTTCCATTGTTGCAATAAGCATAAGAAGCCTATTTCTTATAAATAAACTCTACAAATTTCCCGAGGGCAATAGAAACTCTACATCTTGTTTCCTTGCATGATGGCCTTTGAAAATAAGTTCCTCTATAAGGTAGTGTTACTTTGGCAATAGGTACAGGGACTAACTGAGCTTCTGGCACTGAAATTTCCTGAGAAATGGAAACCTCATGGATGTTTAGTTCGAGGTCACTGTCTGGGCTCTAAGAGAAGCTCATTCTTATTAATGTGCAAATAGAGGTACATTTTTGCTTGGAAACTATGAATTTTATATGGACGTAATAAGCAATCACCACTATTTCGTTACTGATAAAAAAAAAAAACCCCAAGCACCTGTTACACTCCTTGGAATGTTTAAAAACACCACCTACAGTAAGGAGCAGAGGGCAATATCTGATCAGATCGGTTTCCTTAAGGATGGTCCCCAAGGAAAGAACTTACCTTTAGTCTGTGTTCCCTGCCTAGAGTACCCTGTCTCTACTTGGCATCTCTCTCCTCTGCAAAATATCCTGACATTCTCAGCCCAAAGCAATCTCTCTCTTCTCACTGATACTTAAATCTTATGGAAAATCAGCAACATGTGTCCTACTATAACCCCTTGCTAGTCTTTTGATCTCATATGTAGCTTAACCTCACTCTGCCTATGCCTAGCCTTCCATAAGATGGAGGTATTAATGGTTGTCCTATCAACTAATTCTTTCATTCACTTATTCAGCCATGTTGTGATGATCAAATGCTCTAAGTGTTTTGGAAAAAATGCAAAATATTTTAGAAACATGAAGCAGTGGGTGAGTTCTCCCCAACTTCAACACTCTATTAGATGTAGCAGTGCAGCTGTTTATCTCTCTATATAGGTACATCAATAAAATTCTATTAATCTATCTAAATGTCTATCTATGCATATGTACTTATACATACGACTACCTTTTTTGGGGGGTGTGATCTCAATTTATTTTTAAATGGAAGAGAAAAAAAGGTGAGCATCATAGCTTTCGGTAAACGCGATTTTCATAAGCTAAACAATTACTTAAAAATGATAAGTTTACAAGTCTGAGAATTGTAGAGAATCAAATCTTTTTTCTCACATTTTAACATATTAGTATAACTTTAAAAAAATTTTAAATGTTATATTGGAGTATAGTTGATTTACAATGTTGTGTTAGTTTCAGGTATAGAGCAAAGTGATTCAGTTATACATATAGTGTTCTTTTTCAGATTCTTCTCCCATATAGTTTATTACAGAATATTGAGTAGCGTTCCCTATGCTATACACTAGGTCCTTGCTGATTATCTATTTTACATACAGCGGTGTGTAACATATGACTATATTGCTCTGTTTGCTGCACCTGCCCAGATCTCACAGATTATAAAGTTTCCATGGGCTGTGGCTTATATTTTTCTTATGTCCCTCAACATAGGTAGCACAGTTCTGGTTACAGAGCACACACTCAATAAAGTCCCATTTAAAGAATGTCATTTCTATGCCATCCAGGTCTTTCTTGAAAGCCACCTTTTTTGTGGTAGCTTCATGCAACTTGTTCTGTGACTGGTACCCTGCTGTGTTCAGAGTGACAGACCATCACGGTCACAGAACCCAAGGAATCTGAGGGCATAGTGGACTCCAACTGGTTTCAAATTTACCAGCTGCTTTGTCCTCATTTGTGTTTCACGTGTGGCAAAACTAATATCTTTTAAGTGTGCTGGGAGGCCATACAGGCTTAGGGAAAACATTCCCTACCGTGTTCCCTCTGCTGCCCTCTATGTGGAAGGCAAAGGCAGCAGTTTTACTATTGAAAGATGAGAATAACTTGCTCATTTGCTTGCCTGTGTGCAAGCACGGAGCAGTGTCCTTCCTTTGCACTGGAGGCCACTCCGCCATGGTGCTGGGCTCAGAGCAGAGGGGGTTAAAAGCTTTGGTTTTCCCTCATTCACCACTTAGAAGTACACAACGCAAGTCAACCATCATTTAATTTATTTTGCTTTGTTAGATGGTGGTGTTAATTAATTTTGCTTTGTGGCCTCACTTGCCTCTTGGTAACATCATTCTTTTTAATAGCAATGGAGCCTTGCATATGTCAAGCGGCCTACCCCCATCACAACGGGCTGCAACATAAAAACACATTAGAGTTTGGAGGCACCAAATGTAACTACTTTAGGAAAAAAATGTAATAGCTGCAATTATGTTTGTGCCTGCCTGTGAGCCGCCCTCCTCCTTTTTTTTTCTTTCTCTTTCCCAGTGTCCTTAATGGATTTTTGTTGTACAAAAATATCAGCATCTTTGTCAGACACTCAGTGGCCTCTGCCGTGGGGACAGTCAGCTGCTTATATCTGGGCTGACCCACTTGTTGCACTGCTGCACTCGCTGAGGCTTTCTGGGCTCAGACTTTCTGATTTGCGTCTACCTGATGAACCTGCTTCTTGAACCATTTTGTATGGTCTCCATCATTTCAAAGTTAGTTTTTTCTTTATTTGATTAAAACCTGCTTGTATCCCCAAACCACACGCCCACAGCCTAAGGTCAATATCAGGTTCATCAAAGGGACCCTAACAGGCTCTTGTGTTCCTAGCAAGTTATGAGTCCTCAGTTTGTCACTGAGAAGAGAAAGAGAAAGAATCATTGCTTCATATCTTAATCTCCCAAGGTTTCAAGCCATTCCCTAGCTTCACACAATCGGGCCTGGCTTTGTATTCCAGGGGGTCTCTAAAAGCTGAAAAGATTAAATTAGTAAAGGGAGTTATGTGCTCCTGGGCTATTGACTTGGTACCTTCAGAGTGACGGCTGTTATGGACTTCCTATTGGGTGTGGGTGAATTAGAAGAGTAGCTGTGATAACAAAGAAAGTGGAAGAAGCCTTGTTTTCCATTTTCAGGCATGAAATTAGGTAAATGAGGACGCACGAAATAAAGTTCGTGTGTGTGTGTGTGTGTGTGTGTGTGTGTGTGTGTGTGTGTGTGTGTATGTGTGTGAATTCAGTGCCTTTGATCTTGTATAAGGGTCTTGGCTTTAAGAGGTCATCTCTGGATTCCACAGACATACAGTATCATCAAGTGTTAACATAGGAGGCCACCTGTAAGACCTCAAGTCTATGAAAGCTATTTAAGTACGTGGAAACCGAGGTTGAGAAAGGAGAATCCTACAGGCTGACACAGCCATTGTGGGAAGACATAGCAGACAGACTGCAGAGAGTATGAATAGCTTTCGAGACAGACAGACCTAGGGAGCATTTACAGGATAGCTGAGTGACCTTGAGTAAGGTTCTCTGATGATCAGAGTCTGTATTTGCAAACCGAATCCCTTGCTTTGCGGGGCCCTTCTGAGGGTCAGAAATAATTCCTGGAAAAAGAAATACGGCAGTCAGTGTCCAAAATTTATCTAAATAATACCTGTGTAATCTCAGGTGCATTTAGTTTTGAAATGGAAATAAACATCAAACTCAAGTAGCAGTTTTAAAAATAACAAAAGTCTATTGCTACCAGTATTTTAAAGGAATTTCAAATATGCCTGATAAGAAATTTACATTTGGGGATATGTTTCTATGTATCAATACTTTGGATGAATTGCCCGAAGTCCCTTAAGATTCGCAAGGAAAATGGTTGAGAATTAGAACAAAATAAAGGACATGTAAAAGTGGTGAAAAAAAAGGCTTATGGAGGCTAGAAAGCCTTTTTTGCTGCTCTTGGCAGAAGGAACAAAGTGTAAGGAAAATCTTCAGTGCTAAGAAAAATGCAGACATGTATTAATGGTGATTAAAAATTGGTAAACATTACCAGCTTCTTCATAAATTCCTCTCCTAAAAATGTTATGTTTAATGGCTTTGGGTTCAAAAGGAAAAAAAAGAAATAATAAATCCTAAAGTAAGTTAAGGTAGGTATCATAACTCTAGGTTGTTCATTCATTCATTTACTGTGTATGTGTGAGTGTACGTGTGTATGTGTGTGTGTGTGTATATATATGTCTTATTGTGTGCCAGAATACTGGGAATGTAGGTTTGGTGACCAGGACAAACTTAGCCACTGCCTCTGGTTCTTCTAGCGTACCGGGAATGCCTTGATAAGTTTCATGAAAGGACTTAATGCATTTGGTGCCTACGTCCCTTGGGAATTTGGTAGAAATGGCCAAGGATGGAGGATACACCTGGGGGAGTGTATGGGTCAAGACTGACCCATAAGAAAGTTCAAGGCATGTTGGAGCAGTGGAATAGCAAGCTGATTGGATATGGAGGAGGTCTGTGCCCACGGGGGCTAAAAAGGGGCTAAAGTTATGAAGGTGGACGAATCTACTTAGGGTCTATTTGAGGTTCTTGCCTTTCATGTGAAGGGATTTTTGTGCTATTCTATACGTCATGGGAAGGTGGAAGCTGTTAAACACCTTGAGCAGTGGAATGAGATGATCAATGCAGCAATTTAGGAAGAATGATCTCGAGTCAGATGAAGTGTATGGTGGAGGGAAAACTGTTAGAGATAGTGAGATGCGGGGTGGGAGGTAGTAAGATGCAGGGTGGTTGTGTTAGGAAAATGTGTAGAAGATGCAGGGAGTCTCTCTGAAAGACTAGGCTGTTTGGGGAGCATAATAATAACAACTAGCAAGTAGTTGAGAGGCCGTCGGCTACAGTAGATAAGATGCTGGTCTTCATAATTAGACCGAAGTGAAGTCAAATCCCTGCTCTACCCTTTGCTTACTCTCTGAGGCCCCTTGACCCTCCCTGCCATCCGTGCCTGTGCATCCTTAGGGAAGGGATGGATGGATATTCTCAGTTGCGTCTTGTACTCAGCACAGTGCCCGTCACTGTGGGCAGCAAACCAGTGCTGGCTGTTACTATTTTACAGGTCTTCACCCTGTTCAAACTGTCACTTGTATCTTTTCATTTCATCATTAGGATATCCTTTTATTTTTTTCCTGACTTTTGAAAAAAGAAACTGAAGCAAAGAAGGGTTAAGTAGTTGCCAATGGGTAGGTGGGTGGAGGAGGGATGAATTGGGACTTTGGGATGGACACTATTATTTATAGAATGGATGGAAACTATTATTTATAGAATGGATAAACCAGGTTCTACTGTACAGCACAGGGAACTAACTATAGTCAACATCCTGTGATAAACCATAATGGAAAAGAATATAAACAAGAATGTATATATATGTATAACTGAATCACTCTGCTGTATACCCGAAAGTAATACAACATTGTAAATCAACTATATTGGAATAATAAAAAAAAGCGTTAACTAATTCATACAAATTCCTACACTTAGTAAGTACCAATATCCAGATTTAAACCTGGGTCTCCACAATTTTCCAGGACCCAACATTGCCTCTCTGTTTCAGACAAAAAACAACCAAAATAAGGTTTAAGGGTATCACTCAAAAGATAAAGAGAAAAATAACAAATCAAGGAAAAAACAAGTAAAATCCTGGTTTCATTGATAGTAGAAAAGAGTATCAAGGTAAAGGGAGTGCCAGAAGTGAATAATTTATGATGTTAGCATTCCGTACACAATCTAATCGCCCCGCCTGCCTGTCAGAACAAGCCTTGGAAGTGACTGATTTCATCCTGTCATCACTGGACTAGAGAGTCCTCAGTGACTCCCCACCACGTTAGGACAAAAGCCCAATCACCTTAACGTGCCTTTTGAAGTCTTCACCTTGGTCCTGGAGCACATTTATAACTATCTTCCAATCCATTCCTTGGAACATGGTTTGTACTGGACCATTTATTTCACCACTGAGATCTCCCCCAAATACATCTATATGCTTCCCCGTGGTGGTCTCTTTGCTGCTCTGAGTACACGGGAGCCTGTGACGTAGGTAAGGGAGGGCTATGGAACCTGGTTTCCGGGTTCTCACTTGGGCTCCGCACCACCTGGCTGTGGGACTGGAGCGAAGAAACCTAACCACCATGGACCTCTGTTTCCCCATCTATAGAATGAATGTAGAAACAATGTAACCTCTGAGTGTCATTTTGAGGATGAAAAGATAATTCATAGACAGCACTTGGAAGCATTCCAGTGTAGAGGGTCAACAAACATTTGCTTCTATTATTATCTTTGGTCTTCTTTCAAAGTCTAAGACAAAAATCCCTTCATTTGAAAGGATATCCTTGACAGCTCATCAACTTACCTGCACTTCTAAATTCCTCAAATTTCCCATAAGTTATTTGGCATTTATGTCTTGTGTGGTTATCTAGTGAAGGCAGTGTGTGTGTGTGTGTGTGTGTGTGTGTGTGTGTGTATGTGTGCATATTTTCTTGGATTGTAAACTACTTGAGAGTGGAATGTTTTCAAATCATTTTCTTCAATTCGTAGTGTATATACACTAAGTATATGTAGTTCTTTCCAGACAGTAGGCTCTCAATGAGTATTTACTGTTTGGGACACAAAAAAGGGTTCTGATGCATGGTCCCAGCAATATTACAAATGATTTCATCAGACAGAAGCAAAAGTAATAGGAAACTAACCCGGCCAATCTGAGGGAGGATATTCTTTAGTCAGTTAAAGGAGCATTTTCAGTTTGGCTCATGTTGACATGAATCTGTCATGTGAATGGCAGCACCGGGTCACATGAAGAGCAGGCTGGGTGGAGCAGGACAGACACTGCATTTGTGTGACAATCGCCTTGTCCTGAATACACTTTTGAAGTCACCTACTGCATATCTTTCTCTACTCATCTTTTTAATATCCTAAAGAAATCTATTCTTACTGATCAATTGGAATTAAAGAAGAGCACAGACATTTCAAATTAAATATCTTAATTAAATGCACATCTGAGAACCTTAATTTAATGTATTACCTAAAGCTCATGTGCTCAAGACATCTTAATTTATGCTGAGTGCAACTGTACCTCGTTCTTTCACTTCAGGCAGTAAATGGTGCAGGTGGCCTCTTATACTCCTTAATTGAGAGCAAAATTTCTATTATAAAACAATACTACACATGCAAACAGCCTCTATTTATTTTCAAGTATAAACTGTTTATTGTAGGCAGGTCATTAAGTCTTAATGACTTATTTTTTTAATATTTGAGGCACTCAAGCCAAGCGTTCATAAACAAACAGAAGAAGAGTACGCATTACGATTTTAGATTCTGGGATAATTAATAATGACTTAGTTTAATTGAGGTTAAAGTAACCTTAAGACTTCAGTAAAAGTTTTAAAAATCATGTTTTCTCTGAGAAAGAAAAAGTCTTTTACTGCCAGCCAGAAATATGGATAATAGAAACATATATCATAGGAAAACACATGCTAAATTCCATATTTTCTATTTTTTCTAAAGTTAGCTTTCTAGTAGCGCGCTAATTTTAAGAAGCTAAAAGAAAAAACCCTCTTCACATATAATTTTTTTAAATGCAGGAAGTTTGCTTCCTATTGGCTAAAACAAGACTTCTTCACCTCAAGCACATCGAGTAGCTTTTCCTTTAATGAGTGTGCATTTCCTTCCTTCCTTCCTTCCTTATTTCCTTACTTCCTACCTAGAGAATCATTAATTTTAGAAATAATTCAGTAAATTATATCGATATAATTTCTACTGCTTTGGCTCTAGGAAATTTTACTTTATTATTGCATGTAGTTAAATGAAATAGAGCTGGCTACCAAGGGAATTAAAGATTATGCCCAAGTATAATACAAGAAGTTGGATGATTTGGAAGAACATCTTGAAAACCAATCATGCCACCTTCATTAAGACAGTAAAACATTCTTTGGTGTCTTAATTTAGAGCAGCAGGAAACAAATAACAAGTGGAAAAATCCTCGGGTGTTTTCATAGAAAATGTGTTAAAATAACAAAACACCCTCAAGATTTAAAAAATATTTTAGATGCATGAGTTTTCACCTAATGAATGCCATATCTATCTGAGTTCACTGCAGATGTATGTTGTACTTGGTATAAAATGATATAGCATGCATAAGGTTTGAGAACTTGAAGGTATAGGGTAAAAGCGATACAGAATAACAATGTTTAAATCAAAACAAAGAACTGTTTTCCCTTATTTTAAATCTTATCTCTTTTTCTTCCAATGTCATGCCATACAAGTCATTTAGATTAGACTGGCTTACCTGATTTATATGCAGCTGTTGTGTTTATGGGAGACGGGGAATTTTTTTCCCAGCGTTACAATGAGCCTGTAAAAAGGATTATATTCTACTGGCAAGCTAAGAATGATGTTTAAACATGGCTTTCTCAGCATTTATCTCCGAGTGATCAAATTTGAGTGTCTCCTAGGAGTGAAATATTTGATTATGAAACTTTTGGTTTGCACTTCAAATGTCACTGCATAAACATTTCTCCCAGCCTACGTGAATAGCTAAATTGCCTCCAAAAGGTGCATGGTGACCCTGAAGATAATACTTATTACTAGAAGCCAAAATATCCCATGACGCAGAAACCCGGAAATGTCAACAGTGAATGGGGTGGGGTCATTGTGTGTCTCTCACTGACTACGCTGGGCTAGTTTCTGATGCCTATCTTTGAAGTCCCTTATTCAGTTTTACTTTCTGGAATATTTGTCACTCTTGCACCCCTCTATTCTATTTCCCTCAGGAAGAGTACAGACCAATGCTATCCAAAACAGAAAGCTAATACTCCTTGGAAATGACTGATGAATTGTATCTTAATAGGCCAGAAATAATCAGTGGGGCATGAAACATGCTGGGCTTTCTGGCAATGCCAATGCTAAAACAATCCTAGAGCAGCAGTCAGAATGAGGAATGCAGCCAAACTGACCAAGTTCTCTTTAGTGATCAGTTAAGTGATATTAGTCTCCATTTCTCAAATAAAAATCATTACCTATCATTTACCAACTCCCATCGCGGACAAGGTTGTTATTTTGTCTAGTGCAAAGCATCACACATTAAAAAAGAAAAAAAACCCTCTGCCACGAATGATGAATGTTTCCTGCATAAAAGAAGATACAGTTGTCTCCAGAAATGCTAAGATGTTTTCCGCGTAAGAGGGTTTGCTGGACTAATTTGTGGAATGATGAGGTCATTGGTCTTGGGCTTTTGCTCACTTTTTATTTCTCTTTTTTAATCTCATTCTCTTCATTTTCTTTATTACTAAGAGGGAGGCAAACGCACAAAAACCTGTTATCTATTATCCTTGTTCCAAATTTTGCTGGTTCTCAGTCCCTAGGGTTCAAAGTCAATATGTTTGGTAATGACTTTTTACAAAGAAAAAGGAAAAGGAACGGAGATTGGATTTCAAGTGTTATGATAAATGCATATCTGAACTTTCAGCTGAGTTTGGCTTAAAGAACTCAGCATCAATTGTGTAGGAAGGCATATCTTCTAAGAAACCGAAATCTGATAGAACACTAAATAAAACAGCATAATTTCTCCCTCTCTCCTTTCTCTCTCCCTCCCTCCCACCCTCTCGGTTCTCTCTGTTCTCTCTGCACACACACACACATACACACACACAGAGATGCTCATTCCTAATTCTGGTAAAAAGTCAGGGAGTCTCTGACTCACGTTGCAAACAGAACACCGTCAATAATGGACTTTGCTATCAGCTTGAACAGCCAGAGTTTATATTGCTCACATCTTTTTTCCCCATTCAGTTGACTTACCAATTGGCTTCAAATTAGCTTTATTGCTTGCATTTTGTTGGCTTTTCAGGGTGAAAATATATGAAGATGGGTGTTCTCTGTTAAAAAATATATGCCGTAATGTTTTGGAAACCCCACTGGAAAAAGAAATTCTAAATGCAAATTTAGAAACACACAATCCCAATATGACTTTCTTTTGTGTTTCACATAAACCCTGCGTAATATGGGGAGTAAACTGGTAGTACTTTTTAAAAAAGAAAAATAAAACAGAAGCTTTATAGAAGTGCCAATTTCACCAGTTCTTATTTGTAAATAAGTTAGCTTTTTGGCTTACATTGGAAAACTTAGGAGATATTGTTGTATTTTGAAATTAAAATGTTGATCTTCTTTTTCTCCCAAGAATTTTCCCCAGATATTTTATTCTTTCTTTTCTGAAGGACTGTGTGAAAAAAAACCTTCATGTGTGTATGTGTGCGTATGTGTATATGTGTGTGTGTGTGTGTGTGTGTGTGTGTGTGTGTGTGTGTGTGTGTATATGTAGTTATGTGCATCTGTGGGTTTTTTCCATTTGGAAACCAAGCTTCCTGATAGGTGGAACTGGCTTGGGTATAGCATCTTTAGTGCCTAAGCAAACCTGAAAAGTTCAGGATCACAGTGGAAATTCCCATAATGGTTGTGTTACATTTTTGACTCTCAAATCCAAAAAGCACAGTGCTTTCCAGGATCCTGTAGTTACAGGGACCCATGGAGTGGCTGGCCTAGCTCTTGAGGGGCATAATCCCTAGCAACCTGGTTGCCTGCTGCTTCCAGTGCTTTGGGAAATTCTTGAAGCATCTCACAACAGTTGAGATCTCTGGGGTTGTGAACTGGGGAGCAGAGGAAAGAGCGTGAGGAATGGCTGGCTTTCCAATGCTGGTTTTATTGCTCCAACAGGCTGGGCATTCCATGCTAGAGCAGAGGGTCTTTCCCCCAAAGCTGACACCTGACGGGGCTCTGCCTGTAAACTACACCATGCTTCCCACGCAGATGCTCAGCATCACAAGCTCTGAGAGTTCACAACATCTGTTCATCAGATCGTCCCACGCATCGGGTCGTTTCTGCTTTGATGGCAATATTTGGAGACCATCTAGGCACAGCTGGATGTGTGCCCTGACAAAGTAGTTCAGATCAGAGTAAAAAAAAAATCGTCTTAAACTTCTAGACGTATTTGAAAAGGGAAAGCAAAACACCATCTCAGCCAGGCATTCGCCAGATGTCTCTGCTCCAATCTGAAGGCAAACTAGAGCAGAGCTATGACACTAAAGGCCCTTAAGCTCCTGCTGTAGATTTGTTATTAATTAAAAATTCAGCAAGGGAAATCTCAGGTTCTTTAAAGGAATGCTTTGTCTATTTCCCCATATGAGGATGAACTCATAAATTCTATTTTATGATACTCATATCGATGGTTTGGGAGAACGAATTAATTGTTGGGGGAACAAAGCAGGTGAGTGAACATAGAAAAAAAGTCTTACCCAAAGAACAATTAAATGAGATAGGTCATATGATCAGGGCTGAATATACTCCTGATGATTCTCTGGGTTCCTTTCTTTCCGTATAAGGGGACGCAGAGAAAGTGCAACTTTCTCAAGGATTATTATTTAAGTCTACAAGTGGATTGAAAAGCTTAAAGTATGGAAATCAAAATTTGAATGATTATTAGGGAATTAAGAGTTCCTTCAGATAGCACTTATCATAATTGGAATTGCCTCCCGGTTCTAGTACCTGAAATTCTGGTAATATTCTTTTTTTTCCTTAATTCGGTTCAGGGATTTAAGGGACATTTTTCAATACTAGACATTTTTTTGTGTGATATAATGAAGGGAATTGAAAGACTCAAAACAACAATAAAATAAATCATTAATATTTACAATACAGTCACTACTACAGTTAAATGATGTTTCCCATTATTCATAAAGCTTCAGGATTATAACATGTTTTCCTTTGTCCAAGTTCGGTCCCCTTTTCAGTTTTGGTAAACTTTTTTACCGACTTAACCATGATAACTTAAACCCCAGGATGTCAAGTTACAGTTTTTCAGTATAAACAAGCTTTCTTTGGCGCCAGCTTAATTTTAGAAACCTAGCCTGTCCATGTCATAAAACCAAGGCAATCCATGCTTTCTCATATCACGCTTACAAAGTTGCATTAAAAATAGAATTTTACAAGTCAAATATCATATGATATCACTTATAATGTGAAATGTAAAATATGATACAAATGAACTTATTTAAACAGAAATAGACCCACAGACATAGAGAACAAATTTATGGTTACCAAAGGGGAAAGGGGGATAAATTGGGAATTTGGGATTAACAGTACACACTACTCTATGTAAAACAGATAAACAACAAGGACCTACTGTACAGCACAGGGAACTATATTCAATGTCTTGTAATAACCTGTAATGGAAGAAAATCTGAAAAGAATATATATATATATACACATTATATATATATATAACTGAATCACTTTGCTGTATACCTGAAACATTGTAAATCAACTATACTCCAATATAAAAAAATAGAATTTTACACACTGATGTCTTTACGAGGTATATGTGAATACTAATCTGTCTCTACTTGCAAATAGAGAAACTCAGAGTAATGAATGTACAACAGGATTCATGTAGAGGCTAATTCTTTCTATACATACTTATACATATCTGCTTTAGAGAAAGGAAACATATAAAAGAAGGTACAAGGTATGACATTATGTCACACGTTCTCACACTGAGAATGAGAGAGAGAGAGAGATCCTAGCATCAACATTAGAAATGGGCACCCAAGTAGCCATGGGGATAACAAGGGAGAAAGGGCAGGATTCAGTAACAAGTTGTACCAGGACCTGAAGGAGAAAAAAAGTGTTTACACATTCCAGCCTCTGAGAACGGAATAAAGCTGATACCACAGATAGAAAAGGCATATTTGGCAAAAGTGATGAATTGTGTTTTGAACTTTGGACCTGAAAGATGGGTAGTAAGAAGGAAAATTTCTTTTCCAGTAGCTTTGGTAGTAATTCCAAACAAAATGCCACTACTAACAGATAGAAATGTTGTACAGTCATTTATCAGAGAGTTGTCAAAATATGTAACATAGTCTCACCTTCATTGGTCCAGAATTCAGCTAACATATGTTGAAAATATCTCTTTCACCCCTATGTCCCAGTCTCACAGTTTCCTTCTCCTTAGGCAAATACTGTTAGGAATTTTGTTTTAATGTGTGCTTCTAGACATGACCGATACATATAGAAATAGTTACGTTGTCCCCTTTTTCACACTAATTGTAGCATGCTATAATCACAATTTTGTAGCTGGCTTTGTTCATTTCTACTTCTCTCTCTCTCTCTTACCCGCTCTCTTCCCTCACCTCTATATGTTTGTGGGTATGTGGTATATACTTTGCAGGCTACTCATAATCTTTTCTAGGTTAAGATATTATATTACCTCATCTCTAATGGAGAAATTTTAAAATTCCAGCATCAGTACAGAAAGTACATTTAATCCTCATCCACCACATACTGACTCTCTAATTACTCCATCTTGAATGATTACCCATAGGCTCAAGCAGAAAACACAGGACAGTGGTTGAGAATCTGGGCTCTAGAGCAGGTGAGCCGCAGTGGGGTGGCCTTGGAAGCATGCTGCTCAGACCCTCTCCCACAGAACCTCCTGCAAGGCATGCACGTAGCTGACAGGCCCCAGCTACAGTGCTTTTGGCATCTGCAGCCCATTTAAGCTCAGGCTATGCTTTCCCTGGGCAGCTCTCAGCCAATGACTAAGCACGGCAGCACACTGGAACCTGGCCATTCCATGAACCACCTTTGTCTGGAGCTCTAGTGGCCTGAATGTGACCTTCTCTCAATTATATCATAGTCTGAGATTCTTTCACAGGTATCAGGATGGTACCACTTTCTGAAGACTCTCCCCAGCTACTCCTGCTTCCTCTCTCTTTACCTTTCATAAGCGTCACCCCAAATAAATCTCTCACACTTTTGCTTTATATTGACATCTGCTTCCTAAAGGACCCAGATTGGCACATATGGTTTACATCAGGCTCTTACATGTCCTAGTTTTGTGACCATGATTTACCTAATTTCTCTCTTCCCTCACTAGTCCTTTTTAATTATTATAGAAGTAAAACATGCAAAATAATCAAATAATCAATCAAAAATCCTTGCCCATTTTGCCGGAGAACCTCCTCAATTAATTTCTTTAAAAAAGAATAATAAGAGGGCTTCCCTGGTGGCGCAGTGGTTGAGAGTCCGCCTGCCAATGCAGGGGATGCGGGTTCGTGCCCTGGTCCGGGAGGATCCCACGTGCCACGGGGCGGCTGGGCCGTGAGCCATGGCCACTGAGCCTGCGCGTCTGGAGCCTGTGCTCTGCAACGGGAGAGGCCACAACAATGAGAGGCCCGCGAACCGCAAAAAAAAAAAATAATAATAGTAAGAGATAAAATTCTGAGTTCTTATACTTTGGAAAAAAGTCTTTATTTTAATATTGCATTTGATTGTTAATTCACCTGGCTGTGGAGTTATGAAAAAAAAAATTCATTTTATTTTCCTAAAACTTTGAAGGCATTACTTTCCAGTAATTAGAGTCACTGGTCATTGGTCACTGTTGAAAAATCGAATGACAATGTGAAACCTAGTCCTCTGTAGGTAAATTATATTTACTTTTTAAAAGTTTTAAGAATTTTAAATATATATACTCTTGGTGTTTGAATATTTCACTGGAATATTTCAAGGCATAGACCTGTTTTGATTTATCCTGCTGGGTACTCAGAGAACTTTTTTTCTCTTAAGACTGATTCATAGCTGTCTTCAGATCTGGGAAATTTTCTTCTATTATTTCTTTGATTATTTCTATCACCTCAATGTCTATCTACTCTCTTTCTGGTAACTATTTTATAGGAATATTGAACTTCTTGACTGATAAATTTATGTCCATTTCTCTCACATTTTCACAGAATTATTTTTTAATTATTTCATGTCTTGCATATATCCTCAACTTCCTCTATTGACCTTTTTGCATATATATTTCTAACTTTTAAGAATTCTACCTAATTTTCCTTCTTTTTTTCACTGTAAGCTTTTGGGGCTTTATACATGTAATGATCTATCTTAATGTGTGATAGTGTGTTAGATGAGATAGTGAATATGTCTGGGCTGAAGTACTCTTTATTATTATTAATTGGGCCCATGTTTTCCTATCACTTTTGTTAAACTTCTTTCTTGGTTAATCTTTAAAATTCATAGCCTGTCAGAGTCTATTTAAAATTGAATATTCAACTCTTTTCCAGGCTGTACTAGAAGTACTCATTTAACTTGGATTTCATTTTCTGCTTAAGTTTACACTTCCTTCCCCCACCCCTGTAATTCCTGTGCATACAAATCTACTTACATTGTAATAACCTAAGATAAGGTTTCCTCAAAACACTTCATCCACTCAGTGCTTATTTTTCCATGAATGATTAATGATGACAATTTGTACAGAATCTTTTACTGAAAATCACACTAAATAATAACATTGCCAGTAAAACCCCATATCTCATTACAGTGGAGAGCAATACTTACAATAAATGCTGATACTTTAACCAGTTGTAAATCTTTAAAGTTGCATCTCTGAAGAAATGGAATAGTTAAAAGAAAGTATTGTAATAGATATGGGTGTGGACTACTATATTCTTATTCACAGTGGCAGTGTTAAGTAGTCATTAAAAGTTTTCTTTCTAGAGCCAGCAGACTGGGTTCAGATCCCAATTCAATGATATGCTCTTGGGAAAACTATTTAACTTTTCAGACCCTGTTTTCTCATAGTGTTGGCACAAGGACTTAAAAAATATGATGCATATGCAGCATCTAGTATAGACTCAGCATATTGTAAGATTTCAAAAATATTAGTTTTTATGATACACGAATCAACTGGCAATCTCTCAGAGGAAAATTATTGTATCTATTTCCTCCCAAAAGTGATCGCATATTTTTAGTTCTTGTTACCTCATTGCATTTTGTTTTTACCTCTAGAATAGCTCTTACTACACTCAAATTGTGTGTATAAAGTTATTTTTTGTGCTTCCCCAACTATGCTTTTAGATCCAGGAAGCCAGAAGTTGTCACTTTTATCCCCCAGTCTGACTAGTAGGAACACTGCATATTGTACCCATCAATGAACAAATGATAGCGGCACAGCACGATGGGGATATAGTTTGATCCCTAAGAAAAACAGGATCTCAAATTATATATATATATATATATATATATATATATATATATATAGTTTGATCTCTAAGAAAAATATGTTCTCAAATTATAAATTCATTTAAATGTTTAGGAGGTAGAATCTGTCTAACTTTCTATGAGGAAAAGGATACTTGTAAGTAACAAAGAAGCACTTCAAGAATAAGTAGGAAACTACTAGAGCTAATCAATGAATTTGGTAAAGTAGCAGGATACAAATTAATGCACAGAAATCTCTTGCATTCCTATACACTAATGATGAACAATCTGAAAGAGAAATTAAGGAAACACTCCCATTTACCATTGCAACAAAAAGAATAGAATACCTAGGAATAAACCTACCTAAGGAGACAAAAGACCTGTATGCAGAAAACTATAAGACACTGATGAAATAAATTAAAGATGATACAAACAGATGGAGAGATATACCATGTTCTTGGATTGGAAGAATCAACATTGTGAAGATGACTATACTACACAAAGCAATCTACACATTCAATGCAATCCCTATCAAATTACCAATGGCATTTTTCACTGAACTAGAACAAAAAAATTCACAATTTGTATGGAAACACAAAAGACCGGAGGAATCAGACTCCCTGACTTCAGACTATATTACAAACCTACAGTAATCAAGACAGTATGGTACTGGCACAAAAACAGAACTATAGATCAATGGAACAGGATAGAAAGCCCAGAGATAAACCCACACACATATGGTCACCTTATCTTTGATAAAGGAGGCAAGAATATATAATGGAGAAAAGACAACCTCTTCAATAAGTGGTGCTGGGAAAACTGGACAGCTACATGTAAAAGAATGAAATTAGAACACTCCCTAACACCACACAAAAAAATAAACTCAAAATGTATTTACGCCCTAAATGTAAGGCCAGACACTGTAAAACTCTTAGAGGAAAACATAGGCAGAACACTCTATGACATAAATCACAGCAAGATCCTTTTGACCCACCTCCTAGAGAAATGGAAATAAAAACAAAAATAAACAAATGGGACCTAATGAAACTTAAAAGCTTTTGCACAGCAAAGGGAACCATAAACAAGATGAAAAGACAACCCTCAGAATGAGAGAAAATATTTGCAAATGAAGCAACTGACAAAGGATTTATCTCCAAAATATATAAGCAGCTCATGCAGCTCAATATCAAAAAAACAAACAACCCAATCCAAAAATGGGCAGAAGACCTAAACAGACATTTCTCCAAAGAAGATATACAGATTGCCAACAAACACATGAAAGCATGCTCAACATCACTAATCATTAGAGAAATGCAAATCAAAACTACAATGAAATATCATCTCACACTGGTCAGAATGGCCATCATCAAAAAATCTAGAAACAATAAATGCTGGAGAGGGTGTGCAGAAAAGGGAACCCTCTTGCACTGTTGGTGGAATGTAAATTGATACAGCCACTATGAAGAACAGTATGGAGGTTCCTTAAAAAAGTAAAAATAGAACTACCATATGACCCAGCAATCCCACTACTGGGCATATACCTTGAGAAAACCATAATTCAAAAAGAGTCATGTACCATGATGTTCATTGCAGCGCTATTTACAATAGCCAGGACACGGAAGCAACCTAAATGTCCATCGACAGATGAACGGATAAGGAAGATGTGGCACATACAAACAATGGAATATTACTCAACCATAAAGAGAAATGAAATTGAGTTATTTGCAGTGAGGTGGATGTACCTAGAGGCTGTCATATAGAGTGAAGTAAGTCAGACAGAGAAAAACAAATACCGTATGCTAACACATGTATATGGAATCTAAAAGAAGAAAAGAAAAGGTTCTGAAGAACCTAGGGGCAGGACAGGAATAAAGACGCAGATGTAGAGAATGGACTTGAAGACATGGGGAGGGGGAAGGGGGAGCTGGGACGAGGTGAGAGAGTAGCATGGACATCTATACACTCCAAAATATAAAACAGATGGCTGGTGGGAAGCACACACATGGCACAGGCAGATCAGCTCGGTGCTTTGTGTCCACGTAGCACATAGAGGGGTGGGATAGGGAGGGTGGGAGGGAGACGCAAGAGGGAGGAGAAGTGGGAATATATGTATATGTATAGCTGGTACACTTTGTTATACAGCAGAAACTAACACACCATTATAAAACAATTATACGCCAATAAAGATGTTAAAAATATATAAAATAAATAAATAAAAACTACTTAAGGCTACCGCCTTTTCTGTGTAGAGGAAAAAAAATAAAAAAAGAGTAAGTAGGCTCTAATCATGAGTGACAAAATCAAAAGGAAAGATGCTCTCAGTGGACTGAGTACATGGGGTTGAGCCTGTCAAGGGTGTGAACACTCTTAGTTGGTAAACGGTATGTGCGCTAAGATTAATTTCTCTGAACATAAGAAAGGGAGTCATGCATAGAGTAAAGGGAAAGAGGTTAGGGAATGGTGTGCACAGGGAAGAGAAATTGAAGACCTTGCCCTTAACAGTAATTACTCCTGGAAGCTACTCTATCAGATGGTGAGACTCCTTCATGAAATAAGTATATCTTCACTCGGGAAATGGATCCATCCAACTGGCGCTTTCTGAAATGGAGCAGGTACACAGTGGCCACTAATAGTTCCCTTCCAACCCTGTGGCTAAGATTCTGAGCTGCCACAGGAAGTGCAAGCTCATCAGGTAAATCCAGTGGAGTCTTGGGTCGGACTTGCTAGTGTAACAGAAAGGAGGCTTAGGTCGGACAGTATATGAATGAAAGGTCTACAGACCTGCATGATTATAGATCTACACCTTCCTTGTCATGGGCTTGGTCCTTTTCTAGATCCATGAGAATCAGTTACCCCTATCTCTGGTCTTTAATATGTTTCAGATCCAAGATGCCCACTCTACTGCCATTCTGATGCTCTTCATCAAAAGAAAGGAAATGGAAAATTTAAAAGTGCAACCTAAATCCAACAATTTTAACATATCTTAATGGGTTTGGCAGAGGAGAAAGGTAAAACTCTGGACTAAATAGTTTAAAAAGTTTTGCATTTGTTTGAAGGCTCTCACAATAAGAGAAGATGAAAATTAACCTTTACTATGTGATTCTATCAATACTTTCCAAGTTTTAGTCTTTTGCTATTCTAAGTTCACTCTGATGCCGCTCTTGTTTACTAATTTGGCCAACAGTTAGAGTTCCTTGAGATTTAGAAATAGCCATATCTCAACTGATTCCCACTTCCTGCATCCAGGGTGGAATTGGCAAAGTTGCTGCTGCTCTTGGTGTGTGGAGCCTGAGGATGTCTCTGTGGGAGGCCAGGGAGGGTGTGAAGCTACAGGACTGGGACCTGAACTCAGCTGGAATGGCAAGGGAAGGAGCCTATTAGTGGATCACAAAGCTCTTTCCTTCCTTCTTGGCAGTTGTTGCTTGGAGCCAGCAGGTGTTTAATGCTGTTAAATTTATGAGTAGTGAAAGCTGTTGGATTTTCTAACATCTGGGTAACATAAATTATCAGAATGTTTTTTTTGCCCCATCATTGTTGGAAAGTGATTTTGAAATCTGTGGAAAGCCATTAAGTAACCTTTACTGGAATGTGTTTACTTCTGAGCATTTACCTCTGTGTCTGCAGGCTGTCCCTAGATGAGCTGACAGACCCTGGCTGAGCAGGAAGTGAGAGGGTCAGGAAAAGCTGAGCTGGGACAGTTTTCTCTTGAGATCCCTAGTAAGATGCAGAGTGCTTTTTTTGTTGTTGTTTTTGCTTCTTAAATTTTTATTGGAATACAGTTGATATACAATGTTGTGTTAGTTTCAGGTGTACAGCAAAGTGAATTAGTTATACATATACATATAGTGATGAAAGGGAAAAAGCTACAATCAAGAATACTCTACCCAGCAAGGTTCTCATTCAGATTTGACAGAGAAATCAAAAGCTTTACAGAGTGCTTTTCATTTATGTAGTTATAGTTTTCGTTTTGTATTTTTCTTGCTCAGAATTACCAATGAGCTAAGTACACATCCAATGGAATCAATGTGTCAATTACTTTCATTTTAAACTAAGTGTGATATTGAGAGTTGCTCCTTTATCCCCCTTTTCTTTATTCCTTCATCACAGTAAATAATACGTTTCTGACTTGTCAAGAGAATTTAAAAAGTAAAATAAAATAGGGGAAAAGGAATCGGCCTTTTCTTTACAGTAACAGTTTATCCATATAACATTATCCATCTATGTTGCTGTTACCCACCAGGTCTTCTGAATGCAAATGGGCATTTCTTAAATGTTTACCCACTGTTGATTTTAAGTGGGACTATCCATAAGAAGTTCACACTAGTATTCCCATGTTGTGAAGGGGACCTTTTGCGCGTGAAGTGTTTTGAGAGATTATTTTCCTACCCATATTTTACTTTCTAAAAGAAATTGCAGTAGTATATGTAATAATGGCTTAAAATACTGCTGTTTTTCATGTTTCACATTTCGATTTCATACTTATGACTGGATCTAATGGATTTTTAAAAAAAACAACAGAAAATATGGTAGCATATTTTCACATGATATACTGGAAAAAATAATGGATTTGGGAGAAGAGCTACTGGTACAAACCCAGTCTCCAGTGATTTCTTACTCTGTGACTGTGGGTAAATTACATCAAAATCCAGAATCACAGCTTTTCTTCTGTAGAGTAGGATTCGCAGTTGACACTGTAGATGACAGCCGAGAATGTACTGCATTCTGGCCCTATGGGTGAAGAGTAATACAGTTTGGGGACTTGATGTAAGGTGAGGGGAGAATCTGATTGCCAAAAAAGTTAGCCTTTCTCTTTCAGGGCGATAATTTTTCTGTAATGGGTATGTGACCTAATTCTTGTCAATGAGATACAATAAAACATTTTCTGTAAGTTTCTAAGAGAGTTCCAGTTCTTAAGAGAAAGTTACCAGCCAAGCTCTCTTCTCATTTGTATATAAATCTGGAAGCATGCTGCCCCAGGTGCTAACCTAGCCTTCTTGTGACCTTTGAAGGAAGACAGCCAGAAGACAAAGCTGAAATTAATCAAGATCAGACCTGAGTGTATCATAGAGAAAAGGAGATGGAGCCTTGATCAGGTCTCCCCTGAACTCCACTCCCACTTATAGCTCCATGAGCCAAATAAAATTAAGTATTGTTTACATGATAGTTTTAGGTGGGTTTATATTACTTGTAGCCAAAACCACCACAACTGATACAGGAACAATTCCATCTACCAATCAGGATTATTTAGAGGGCTAAATAAAGAATCCATGTGGAATAACCTTGTGGATTTTAAGTGCAACATTAAAAATGGTTTCCCTCTTTCACTTGTAGCTTCACCATCTCTTCCCAAAGGACACTGGAATCAAGAAGTTGTGATATTTAAGGAAATAAATTGATTGACAGACTAAGTTTCACTTTTATGTAGATAAGAGTATTAAAACACGTTATTGAGTTGTAAAATAGATTAATGTTTTAAGACTATTATTTATACTGTTATATGATATGTAATATATTATTATATGCTAATAGTAACATACCATACACTATCATGTATATATCATAAAATACACAGCCTTAGGACTATTGATCTATTGTATATATGCATATTTATATTATATATATGTGTGTATGTGTGTGGGTGTGTATATATGTCTTAAGGCATTACAGAGTAATGTCAAAAAATCCAATAAAATAGATACACCTGGGCTACTGTATATTATACTTTGTGGTTTCCAAGAAAGAATGCAATTTTTCCAAAAGTGTGTTTAAGTAATATTTTACCTTATTTTGAAACTTCAGTTCTTCCGGATTTTCCGTATCAACTACTTGGGAAAATGCGCTCTTTAAAAAATGTGTGTTTTTAGCACAACACTTGCTCAAATATGTAGAGATGTTTGCTCTGAACTGTACTCGCTTATGTGAATATTTTAGGATGTTTTCGTAAGAGGAAAACAAAACCCAAGGCTTTCAGATAGGATCTATAATAATGCTTCACAACTGAAGACAGTTTTCTTGGGGTTTTTTGCTCCTTTTAAAAAAGAAGAACAATAATGTGCCAGAGACCCCAAAGGGAAATATATTGTTAATGGAAAAAATTGCCTTCATTCACTCTTTCTATTTAAGGGAGCTCTTGCTGCCAGGTTATAATGAAAACATAAAGGTCTAATACAAAACTGATCGGGGGGAGGGAGGAAGGGGAAAGGAGCCCAGAAAATGCAGCCTCTAATCCAGATGTTAGCATTAGTGGGGGAGCTTTTGTGAAAGACAGCCAGCAATTTTTAACCTTTTCATCATCTCTGAGGTCCTCACTGCATGATCAAATGTAAACCAAAACCTTATTTTTCAAATTTCAGGATTTTTTTACATAATTTATTTGAACTGTATTTCTGATAAGAAAATCTCAAGTACAAACACGTTATTTATGAAGTTGATCTGATAGATCTAAAATTCTGGAAAAAGATAGAAACAAGTAACACCTAAAAACTATTTTGTTCAAATAGGAAAATCTCCTAAAACTCTGTCTTTTTATTATATCTTATTGAAATAAATGTTTTCTTGACTTGATAAAATTAAGCTAGGGATAAATCTTTAGAGTGTTTGAAAAAGGCTCATGTACAACTTAGGACATGATGGTTTCCTGATCCATTTGTGATGCGGAAGGGAGGGGCTTTTAAAAGGAAGAAAAAATTAACCTCAGAGAGAAATCCAGACAGACTTAATAACAAAATAAAATAATGCTTAGTGACAAATGCTAAGAGAACACACATCTCAAAAGAAGAAGTGAATAATCTTTTGAACCATCTGTCTTGGTCTTTTTCATAACCTTTGGGAATGCATTTTGGGGAAAGCAGTCATAAAACTACAGAGGATTGTAAATTCTTCTTATAATAACTGCCTTGCATAGTCTGTAATTCCATGTCTTTCTGGAAGGTTACGAAGCACGATGTGCATGTTTGCCCTTCCACACATGCCCGGTAAGGAGACAGTACCATCAGAAATATTGTTTATCCTCTGCTATTGATGGCCGCCATGCTTTCCTCAAACTTGGTGGTGTTTATATTGGCATTTTACCACATAATTTGTGACACGGCTTTGTTAATCCTAAATTCTTGATTGAAATTCCACATAAAGTAATATTACAAAATAGTCCTGAGTTTGTGATTTTCACAAATATATTAATGTGAAATTACCAAATCAAAATCTTTTTGGATTATGATATGGTTACGCGGTATATGTTGGTTTTAGAAATTTTGTCTCTGTTAGGATTCCCCATGAAATAGACTCTGAGCCGAGGCTTAGAGAGCAAGTAGTTGACTTGGGAACTGCAGGAAACCTCAGTAGGTAGGGGTCGATGAGGAGGGATGCAGAAAAGAGAACGCACTCAGTAAAGGACGTGGTGGGCGACTGGAGGTTATTTGGAGAGGAAACTCTGGAAATCGGTGTAAAACACATTCCTGAGAGTTACCTTACCCGAGGGCCGTGGGGTCGTACACCGACTGCTGCCAGTTCTTAGCTAAGGCTGCATTCGGAGGGCGCTGACTCCTGCCGGGCCAGCCTGCCGCGCATGCGCAGAGATGCACCAAGAAGAAGGCCGCGGCAGAGGTGATTAAGGTCATCTAGAGCTTATCAAACTAACATTAAAAATTTTAAAGTATATGGCAAAATCCAAATAAATGAGCAATGTACAGAAAATTAACAAGAGCTACTAATCTAAAAGCAGGATCACCAGTAATAATAATGAGTTCACATTTATTGCCTATATAATATATAGATAAAGGGATAGGGGATTTTTGTTTTCTTTACATTTTTCTGTATTTCTATATCTTAAAAACTTCACTGCGTATTCTTTTGGCATAAAAGTCACTTTAAATATTATGAAACTATCACACTAATTTTTATACACTATTTATTCGATTATTAGATTAGCTTCTTATAGCAAATATCTATAACATTGGTTCAGTTTAGACCATGAGAATATTGGAAGTATTCTCATGTTCCTGTTTTACAAAAAACTAAACGAAATAGCAAGCCACAGACGTACAAGTTCACCAAAGAATTGAATGGATAGAAGCTTCTTAAGGAATGAATCTATATGAGACAGAATTTCTTTCTATTTGAATCATTTATATATTGTATATATTTTGATTTTAAAATTCTATAACAATCACAGCTATCATACATTTGTTTTTGATTTGGATTTTGGATTTCTTTTGCACTGAAAATAAAGAAAATATTTAACCTATAGTTAGAAAATATACACAATCTGACTACAGAGAAAGAAGATTTCAATCTGCCATCATCATATTTTAGTGGTCTATGATATATTACATTTCAAAAGAAAGGTAATAAGAGAAATACTTAAGCTGTCTAGATTGAACGGTGAGAATACAGAATCTGTAATACCAGTCAGTAATATAATGTTTCATCATGTGTGGTAATCACAAGGAATTTGAACAAAGCATTGATGTTTAAGTTATATTCAGAAAATTCCTTTTTATTATCTGTTACCAATTTATAGAAAAATATAAAAACTTATGAAGCTAAGATTTTTGCCCACCTTATTTTCCTAAAACTAAAAATGTAAATCTTGTACAGTTCAAAAATTAATATCAGTTTCTATTACTACCACAATCTATACGTTTTTAGTAGCTTCAACAAAATACCAGATAAACTCTAAAACTAACATGTGTTTCACATAATTTATTTATTATCTAAATCACTACTACTAAAGCAAAGATAAATAAAATGTGTTCATTTCATTTTACATTTACAAAATAAATGGTTAAGAATTACTCAAAAGCAAAGGTAACAAAAGCAAAAATCAAAATGGTATGATATTGGCATAAAAACAGACACATAGATGATCAATGGAACAAAAGAGAGAGCCAAGAAATAAACCCAGAAATATATAGTCAATTATTGTATGACAAATGAACCAAGAATATATAGTGGGGAAAGGACAGTCTCTTCAATTAATGATGTTGGGAAAACTGGACAGTCATATGCAAAAGAATGAAACTGGACCACCATCTTACACCACACACAAAAATCAACTCAAAATGGGCTAAAGACTTGAACATAAGACCTGAAACCTTAAAACTCCTAGTGGAAAAGCAGTAAGCTCCTTGGACTTCAGTCTTGGCGATAATTTCTTTGGATTTGATACCAAAAGTGATAGCAACAAAAGCAAATATATATAAGTGGGACTACATCAAACTAAAAGGATTCTGCACAGCAAAGGAAACATCAACAAAATGAAAAGCCAATCTACTGAATGTGAGAAAACAGTTGCAAATCATATATCTGATAAGGGGTTAATATCCAAAACATATAAAGAACACATAAAACTCAATAGCAAAAACCCAAACAATCTGAAAAATGGGCAGAAGATCTGAATAGAGTTTTCCAAAAAAGATGTACAAATGGCTAATGGGTACATGAAAAGTTGCTCAACATCACTTATCATCAGAGAAATGCAAATCAAATCCACAATATCACCTCACACCTCTCATATTATAAAAAAGACAAGAGTGTTTGGCCAGGATGTGGAGAAAAGGGAACCGTGGTTCATGGTTGGTGGGAATTCAAATCAGTGCAGCTTCCACTATGGAAAACAGTATGGAGGTCCCTCAAAAAATTAAAAATAGAGCTACTATATGATCTAGCAATTTCACTTCTGTACATTTATCTGAAGAAAATGAAAATACTAACTTGAAAAGACATATGCACCCTATGTTCACTGCAGCACTGTTTAGAATACCCAAGATATGGAAATATGGAAACAACCTAAGCCTCCATAGATGGATGAATGGATAAAGCAAATGAGCTATATATTGTATATATAATTATATATATAACACATTTTATATATATATATATAATGGAATATTATTCAGCCATAAAAAGAAGGAAATCTTGCCACTTGAAACAACATGGATGGACCCTGAGGGCATTATGCCAAGTGAGGTAAGTCAGACAGAGAAAGACAAATACCATATGATCTCACACGTATGAGGAATCTGGGGGAAAAAAATGAACTCATAGACACAGAGAACAGATTGGTGGTTGCCAGAGGTGGCGGTGGAGGCTTAGGGAAGTGGGTAAAGGGGGTCAAAAGATACAAGCTTCCAGTTATAAAGTAAATAAGTCAGGTGAATGTAAGGTATAGCATGGTGGCTATCATTAATAATACTGTATCACATGTTTGAAAGCTTTTAAGAGAGTAGATCTTAAAAGTTCTCATCACAAGAAAAAAATTTTGTAACTGTATGTTGATGGATGTTAACTGGACTTATTGTAGTGATTGGAGATCTTATATAATATACACAAATATCATACCATTATGTTGTACATCTGAAGTTAATATGTTATGCCATTTATACTTCAGTAAAAAAGGAAAGATTTAAAGAGGAAAAAAAAAAACTTCTAAAAACATCTAGGCAAGAAAAGGAACATTTCTTAAGCAGTGGTTCTTGCCCCTGGTTATACACGAAAATCATTGGGTGACCCTTTAAAAAGTATTAGGGTTTGGGCTCCATCCTCATAGACCCTGATTTAATTATTTTAGGATGGAGCCTAGGCATTCCATTTTAAAAAATCTCCCCCAGTGATTTGAATGTGCAGCCAGGGTTGAGAACCACTACCCAAAGAAAGAAAAACCATAAACTTCCATAGACTTCTCCTCCAGAGAGCTGAAGAGCAGCAGAGGAAGACTGGCGGCCAAAGGATGAGGGTGGGGGGAGGAAAAGAATGATGTACTTATTCAAGAGGTCATTTGTAGGAAAGACCAGTATTCTCCTAAAAGCCAGTGCTCAGAAAGTGTTGCAATACAGTTTAGGGATACAATCCATCCAACCTAGGGATAGATTATGATAAAGAATTCAAGAATAAGAGTGTCAACATAAAAAGAGATGATAGAAAGCAATAGAAATGAGTTAAACCTAAAATAAAGTCTTGAGAACTGCCATTAATGTGGTTACAAAACAAACAAAAAATTCAAAAATAAGTCTCCAAAGAAAAATTAATACAGTGAAATAATAATAATTTAGATCTAAATCCCAGATTACATCAATCAAAATTTTGAAGTGGGAAGAGACAGTAGGACAGTAAAAGTCTGCAAGATTTCTTGTTTTCCACAGATAATTAATAGATAATTACACTCTTGACCTTGATAGAGATAAAAATATTTCAAGATGCTTTTAATAACAAAAGGATAATCACTAATAGAAAAAAATGTAATTATAACTTCCAAGCCACTAGAGAAATACAAGCTGAGCAAATAAAACTGATGAAGATATAGCAGAAAAAAAAAAGAATTACCTGTTGTTTTCCACAACATATTATACTGAATGCATTTTTTCCTGGGACTACTAGGGTTTCTGTCAATAATTTGGAAAGAAATAAAAATCATACTAACAGGATGCTGGTTATTAATAGCATGAAATAAGAGTTTAATCATTATACTGGCTCCTTCAAAATATTTTAGATAAGGTGACGCACTGTTAATGCCCATTTAAAAATAGCTGATTAAAGAGTTAAATACTAATTTGTATCCCTATAAATTTTTTTGTATAGTTTTTGAGATTCTGTTGTCCATGATCAAAGATGACAGTTAAGTCAACTATCCTTGGGGAAGCTGACTTCTATAATGTGACATATAAAGTTAAAACATATTTAAAAGTACTGATTTAAATTTTAATTTAAAGGGTAAAATCTAGAACTGATGAAGACCCGGAAAATGGATTCTGTATACATATATATGGAGAGAGACAATGTAAAATTCAATTTCTGGTACTTCTGAAATAAATTTTAAAATAAAGCCTATGTTTCGATTACCTTGTGACTAAAACTACTAGTTGCTACACTGATATCTGTTCTCTGATTTTCTCTGCTAAGAGGATCCTCAATTTTTTTCTGAGTAAATAGTCACCCAGTAGAAGGATGACATTTCGCAAGGTGTGCTCTTGTCGTTACATTTTAGCCAATGACATGTAAGGAGATACACTGTGTGCAGCTTTAGAAAGTATCTTTAAAGTAGGAAGATACGAAAGATGGCAGAAGAGTAAGACGCGGAGATCACCTTCCTCTCCACAGATACACCAGAAATACATCTACGCGTGGAACAACTCCTACAGAACACCTACTGAACGCTGGCAGAAGACCTCAGACCTCCCAAAAGGCAAGGAACCCCCCACGTACCTGGTTCGGGCAAAAGAAAAAACTAAACAGAGACAAAAGGATAGGGACGGGTCCTGCACCAGCGGGAGAGAGCTGTGAAGGAGGAAAAGTGTCCACACACTAGGAAGCCCCTTCGCGGGTGGAGACTTCGGGAGGCGGAGTGGGGGAGCTTGGGAACCGCGGAGGAGAGCACAGCAACAGGGGTGCGGAGGGCAAAGCGGAGAGATTCCAGCGCAGAGGATCGGGCCGACCGGCACTCACCAGCCGAGAGGCTTGTCTGCTCGCCCGCCGGCGCGGGCGGGACTGGGAGCTGAGGCTCCGGCTTTTGTCGGAGCGCTGGGAGAGGACTGAGGTTGGCGGCGTGAACACAGCCTGCAGGGCGTTGGTGCGCCGCGGCTGGCCGGGAGAGAGTCCGGGGAGGGGTCTGGACCTGCCGAAGAGGCAAGAGACTTTTACGTCCCTCTTTGTTTCCTGGTGCACGAGGAGAGGGGATTAAGAACGCTGCTTGAGAGAGCTCCAGGGACGGGCGCGAGCCGCGGCTAAGAGTGCGGAGCCCAGAGACGGACATGGGACGCTAAGGCCGCTGCTGCCGCCGCCAGGAGGCCTGTGTGCGAACACAGGTCACTAGCCACACGCCCTTCCGGGGAGCCTGTGCAGCCCGCCACTGCCAGGGTCCCGGGATCCAGGGACGGCTCCCCGGGAGAGCGCACGGCGCGCCTCAGGCTGCAGCGTCACGCCGGCCTCTGCCGCTGCAGGCCCGCCCCGCACTCCGTGACCCTCCCTACCCCCCGGCCTGGGTGAGCCAGAGCCTCCGAATCAGCGGCTCCTTTAACCTCGTCCTGTCTGAGCAAAGAACAGACGCCCTCCGGCGACCTACACGCACAGGCGGGGCCAAATCCAAAGCTGAGCCCCTGGGAACTGTCAGAACAAAGAAGAGAAAGGGAAATCTCTCCCAGCAGCCTCAGAAGCAGCGGATTACAGCTCCACAATCAACTTGATATACCCTGCATCTGTGGAATACCTGAATAGACAACGAATCATCCCAAATTAAGGAGCCCTGTGGATGAAAGGCTCTTGGTGCTGCAGCCAGGACTCAGTGCTGTGCCTCTGAGGTGGGAGAGCCAACTTCAGGACACTGGTCCACAAGAGGCCTCCCAGCTGCACATAATATCAAACAGCACAAATCTCCGAGAGATCTCCATCTCAACGCCAGCACCCAGCTTCACTCAACGACCAGCAACCTACAGTGCTGGACATCCTATGCCAAACAACTAGCAAGACAGGAACACAACCCCACCCATTAGCAGAGAGGCTGCCCAAAATCATAGTAAGTCTACAGACACCCCAAAACACGCCACCAGACGTGGACCTGCCCACCAGAAAGACAAGATCCAGCCTCATACACCAGAACACAGGCACTAGTACCCTCCACCAGGAAGCCTACACAACCCACTGAACCAACCTTAGCCACTGGGGACAGACACAAAAAACAACAGGAACTACGAACCTTCAGCCTGCAAAAAAGGAGACCCCAAACACAGTAAGATAAGCAAAATGAAAAGACAGAAAAACACACAGCAGATGAAGGAGCAAGATAAAAACCCACCAGACCTAACAAATGAAGAGGAAATAGGCAGTCTACCTGAAAAAGAATTCAGAATAATGATAGTAAGGTTGATCCGAAATCTTGGAGATAGAATGGACAATAGAATGGACAAATTGCAAGAATCAGTTAACAAGGACCTAGAAGAACTAAAGATGAAGCAAGCAACGATGAACAACACAATAAATGAAATTAAAAGTACTCTAGATGGGATCAATAGCAGAATAACTGAGGCAGAAGAACGGATAAGTGACCTGGAAGATAAAATAGTGGAAATAACTACTGCAGAGCAGAATAAAGAAAAAAGAAGGAAAAGAACTGAGGACAGTCTCAGAGACCTCTGGGACAACATTAAACGCACCAACATTCGAATTATAGGGGTTCCAGAAGAAGAAGAGAAAAAGAAAGGGACTGAGAAAATATTTGAAGAGATTATAGTTGAAAACTTCCCTAATATGGGAAAAGAAATCGTTAATCAAGTCCAGGAAGCACAGAGAGTCCCATACAGGATAAATCCAAGGAGAAATACGCCAAGACACATATTAATCAAATTGTCAAAAATTAAATACAAAGAAAACATATTAAAAGCAGCAAGGGAAAAACAACAAATAACACACAAGGGAATCCCCATAAGGTTAACAGCTGATCTTTCAGCAGAAACTCTGCAAGCCAGAAGGGAGTGGCAGGACATATTGAAAGTGTTGAAGGAGAAAAACCTGCAACCAAGATTACTCTACCCAGCAAGGATCTCATTCAGATTTGATGGAGAAATTAAAACCTTTACAGACAAGCAAAAGCTGAGAGAGTTCAGCACCACCAAACCAGCTCTACAACAACTGCTAAAGGAACTTCTCTAGGCAAGAAACACAAAAGAAGGAAAGGACCTACAATAACGAACCCAAAACAATTAAGAAAATGGGAATAGGAACACACATATCGATAATTACCTTAAATGTAAATGGACTAAATGCTCCCACCAAAAGACACAGATTGGCTGAATGGATACAAAAACAAGACCCATATATTTGCTGTCTACAAGAGACCCACTTCAGACCTAGAGACACATACAGACTGAAAGTAAGGGGATGGAAAAAGGTATTTCATGCAAATGGAAACCAAAAGAAAGCTGGAGTAGCAATTCTCATATCAGACAAAATAGACTTTAAAACAAAGACTATTAGAAGAGACAAAGAAGGACACTACATAATGATCAAGGGATCGATCCAAGAGGAAGATATAACAATTGTAAATATTTATGCACCCAACATAGGTGCACCTCAATACATAAGGCAAATACTGACAACCATAAAAGGGGAAATCGACAGTAACACATTCATAGTAGGGGACTTTAACACCCCACTTTCACCAATGGACAGATCATCCAAAATGAAAATAAATAAGGAAACACAAGCTTTAAATGATACATTAAACGAGATGGAGTTAATTGATATTTATAGGACATTCCATCCAAAAACAACAGAATACACATTTTTCTCAAGTGCTCATGGAACATTCTCCAGGATAGATCATATCTTGGGTCACAAATCAAGCCTTGGTAAATTTAAGAAAATTGAAATTGTATCAAGTATCTTTTCTGACCACAACGCCATGAGACTAGATATCAATTACAGGAAAAGATCTGTAAAAAATACAAACACATGGAGGCTAAACAATACACTACTTAATAATGAAGTGATCACTGAAGAAATCAAAGAGGAAATCAAAAAATACCTAGAAACAAATGACAATGGAGACACAACGACCCAAAACCTGTGGGATGCAGCAAAAGCAGTTCTAAGGGGGAAGTTTATAGCAATACAAGCCCACCTTAAGAAGCAGGAAACATCTCGAATAAACAACCTAACCTTGCACCTCAAGCAATTAGAGAAAGAAGAACAAGAAAACCCCAAAGCTAGCAGAAGGAAAGAAATCATAAAAATCAGATCAGAAATAAATGAAAAAGAAATGAAGGAAACAATAGCAAAGGTCAATAAAACTAAAAGCTGGTTCTTTGAGAAGATAAACAAAATAGATAAACCACTAGCCAGACTCATTAAGAAAAAAAGGGAGAAGACTCAAATCAATAGAATTAGAAATGAAAAAGGAGAGGTAACAACTGACACTGCAGAAATAAAAGAGATCATGAGAGATTACTACAAGCAACTCTATGCCAATAAAATGGACAATCTGGAAGAAATGGACAAATTCTTAGAAATGCACAACCTGCCAAGACTGAATCAGGAAGAAATAGAAAATATGAACAGACCAATCACAAGCACTGAAATTGAAACTGTGATTAAAAATCTTCCAACAAAGAAAAGCCCAGGACCAGATGGCTTCACAGGCGAATTCTATCAAACATTTAGAGAAGAGCTAACACCTATCCTTCTCAAACTCTTCCAAAATATAGCAGAGGGAGGAACACTCCCAAACTCCTTCTACGAGGCCACCATCACCTTGATACCAAAACCAGACAAGGATGTCACAAAGAAAGAAAACTACAGGCCAATATCACTGATGAACATAGATGCAAAAATCCTCAACAAAATACTAGCAAATAGAATCCAACAGCACATTAAAAGGATCATACACCATGATCAAGCGGGGTTTATTCCAGGAATGCAAGGATTTTTCAATATACGCAAATCTATCAATGTGATAAACCATATTAACAAACTGAAGGAGAAAAACCATATGATCATCTCAATAGATGCAGAGAAAGCTTTCGACAAAATTCAACACCCATTTATGATAAAAACCCTGCAGAAAGTAGGCATAGAGGGAACTTTCCTCAACATAATAAAGGCCATATATGACAAGCCCACAGCAAACATCATCCTCAATGGTGAAAAACTGAAAGCATTTCCACTAAGATCAGGAACAAGACAAGGTTGCCCACTCTCACCACTCTTATTCAACATAGTTTTGGAAGTTTTAGCCACAGCAATCAGAGAAGAAAAGGAAATAAAAGGAATCCAAATCGGAAAAGAAGAAGTAAAGCTGTCACTGTTTGCAGATGACATGATCCTATACATAGAGAACCCTAAAGATGCTACCAGAAAACTACTAGAGCTAATCAATGAATTTGGTAAAGTGGCAGGATACAAAATTAATGCACAGAAATCTCTGGCATTCCTATATACTAATGATGAAAAATCTGAAAGTGAAATCAAGAAAACACTCCCATTTACCATTGCAACAAAAAGAATAAAATATCTAGGAATAAACCTACCTAAGGAGACAAAAGATCTGTATGCAGAAAATTATAAGACACTGATGAAAGAAATTAAAGATGATACAAATAGATGGAGACATATACCATGTTCTTGGATTGGAAGAATCAACATTGTGAAAATGACTCTGCTACCCAAAGCAATCTATAGATTCAATGCAATCCCTATCAAACTACCACTGGCATTTTTCACAGAACTAGAACAAAAAATTTTGCAATTTGTATGGAAACACAAAAGACCCCGAATAGCCAAAGCAATCTTGAGAACGAAAGAAGGAACTGGAGGAATCAGGCTCCCAGACTTCAGACTATACTACAAAGCTACAGTTATCAAAACGGTATGGTACTGGCACAAAAACAGAAAGATAGATCAATGGAACAGGATAGAAAGCCCAGAGATAAACCCACGCACATATGGTCACCTTATCTTTGACAAAGGAGGCAGAAATGTACCGTGGAGAAAGGACAGCCTATTCAATAAGTGGTGCTGGGAAAACTGGACAGCTACATGTAAAAGTATGAAGTTAGATCACTCCCTAACACCATACACAAAAATAAGCTCTAAATGGATTAAAGACCTAAATGTAAGGCCAGAAACTATCAAACTCTTAGAGGAAAACATAGGCAGAACACTCTATGACATAAATCACAGCAAGATTCTTTCTGACCCACCTCCTAGAGTAATGGAAATAAAAACAAGAGTAAACAAATGGGACCTAATGAAACTTAAAAGCTTTTGCGCAGCAAAGGAAACCATAAAGAAGACCAAAAGACAACCCTCAGAATGGGAGAAAATATTTGCAAATGAAGCAACTGACAAAGGATTGATCTCCAAAATTTATAAGCAGCTCATGCAGCTTAATAACAAAAAAACAAACAACCCAATCCAAAAATGGGCAGAAGACCTAAATAGACATTTCTCCAAAGAAGATATACAGACTGCCAACAAACACATGAAAGAATGCTCAACATCACTAATCATGAGAGAAATGCAAATCAAAACTACAATGAGATATCATCTCACACCAGTCAGAATGGCTATCATCAAAAAATCTAGAAACAATAAATGCTGGAGAGGGTGTGGAGAAAAGGGAACCCTCTTACACTGTTGGTGGGAATGTAAATTGATACAGCCACTGTGGAGAACAGTATGGAGGTTCCTTAAAAAGCTACAAATAGAACTACCATATGACCCAGCAATCCCACTACTGGGCATATACCCTGAGAAAACCATAATTCAAAAAGAGTCATGTACCAAAATGTTCATTGCAGCTCTATTTACAATAGCCCAGAGATGGAAACAACCTAAGTGTCCATCGTCGGATGAATGGATAAAGAAGATGTGGCACATATATACAATGGAATATTACTCAGCCATAAAAAGAGACGAAATTGAGCTATTTGTAATGAGGTGGATAGACCTAGAGTCTGTCATACAGAGTGAAGTAAGTCAGAAAGAGAGAGACAAATACCGTATGCTAACACATATATATGGAATTTAAAAAAAAAAAAATGTCATGAAAAACCTAGGGGTGAAACAGGAATAAAGACACAGACTTACTAGAGAATGGACTTGAGGCTATGGGGAGGGGGAAGTGTAAACGGTGACAAAGCGATAAAGAGGCATGGACATATATACACTACCAAACGTAAGGTAGATAGGTAGTGGGAAGCAGCCGCATAGCACAGGGAGATCAGCTCGGTGCTTTGTGACCGCCTGGAGGGGTGGGATAGGGAGGGTGGGAGGGAGGGAGACGCAAGCGGGAAGAGATATGGGAATATATGTATATATATAACTGATTCATTTTGTTGTGAAGCTGAAACTAACATACCATTGTAAAGCAATTATACTCCAATAAAGATGTTAAAAGAAAAAAAAAAAAAAAAAAAAAAAAAGTAGGAAGATACATTCTTTGAACTCTCCTCATTCTTCCTAAGGGCTTGGTTAAAAAGATGTGACGCCCGGAGTCCAAGTAAACATCTTGGACTGTGAAGTGGAAGCCTCATGCTCAGGGGGGCAGAGACACAGGATAAACAGGCTTGCATTTTTGCAGGTCTTAGTGCCATCGTATTAGTCCTAGGCTGTCGACTGGCAGACATTTTTTCTATGAGAGAGAAACAAACTTCTTTCTTGTTTAAGATACTGGTTTTGTTTGATTTTCATTTGATGTAACCAAACCTAACCCTAAGTGACACACAGCTCCAGTGCTGTTCTGTCACTTCTTATCAGAAATTTTAAAGAAAAACTACTTTGACAGAAGAGCAACCACAATAGAAGATTTCACAAGGTCAAGATTTGGAGAAGTTACAAAATCATCTTTCATAAAGTAGATGTTATTTTTTATGGCATGGGAACAGCATTCTTGTCTAAAAAAGCTCCTGGTCAGAGATCATTTCTATGATTCATCTATGTAAATACCATGCATCTTATACTCTGCTTTAATTTTCACTCTACCCATCCATACTAGGATTCTTCTCTTTTTTGCAAATTTTCTTGGCCACATGATACCAATAGTGAGACTGAAAATTTTCCACAGTTTGATAGCCATCATCAGAAGCTTTTGGACTTGTAAACATTTCTTCAAACACATTTTGCAAATTGTCATCTTTTGAAATCCAATATACAAAGGCTACTTTTGAATATGAAATAATTATACAGTCATACGTGTATTTATTCTTGCCAATAAAGTTTAAAAGTATGACCATTTTCGCCACGAAATATGTTCTCCTCATTGATCTTTAGTCCTTCCTCTCCTAAATAAGAATTTGCCCACAAACCCTGTTTTTTATCTTTCTTGATGAGAAGCTCCTCATGCAATAGAAATATTCTTTCAGAAGAATTGAATAATCCAGTTGCCACTGCAGTTCTCTACCGTCTTGTTGTCTTATTGTCAAAATCAAAAACTACCAAATTTCTGACATCACAGTTATATCTGCTAGATAATAAATCTTACTTCAGTTTGAGTTGGAATTAAATGAAATTGCCAAGATCATCTTCCGCTTTAAACGCCAGCTGGTTGTTACTGTCCCCTACAGACAAGGCTCAAAGGCTTCTAGTCTGGAAAGATGCAGAAGGGTCTTCTTACAGTCAGCACCACTACAGTGGGAAAGTTGATCAAGAACAGGCTTGCCCTCTGCTCTCTTCCCCAGCGCATCTGGCAATATTTAGGTAATGGCTGTAGCAACCTTTTTTTTCTTTTTCTTTTGGCTCTGCATTCTGGTGTGCCTTTCTTATTAGCACTCTGATCCCCGCTTGGGGGATTTTCCATGGAGTGTACAGGTAGAGGAAGGTCATCCCTCGCATCTGCTTGTCTCTGTCTGTAGCCTTCCTTCTGCCAGACCTGCTGCTCCTCAAAGTGCTGGATGTAGGTCACTCTCCATGGATGATGTCACACAACCCCAGTCAACGACTGGTCCAGACCACAGAGGAGCCAGAACACGATGGCCCAGCCCTCCCCATCATTTCCTTGTTCTCATCTCTAGCAGCGAGGCGCCTGCAGAATTCCTTCAGAATCACTCTATTTTCTAAAGAGTCACCCATGCAATTTGAAACTGTTGAGGATTTTTAACAAACATCTGATCCAGAGGCCTTTAAACTGGGCTCTGAGGAACCATAGACGTTGTTACAGGGCCAGTGGAGGGAGAGGGAAAAGCTGAGTTCCTGGCCTCTGACGCCACTCCCTCCCTAAACTTCACTTCTAACTCTCATATTCTCATAAGCTTTTAGCAGAACAAAATGCTCCCTGGCCAACGAAACAGGTTGCAAACCACTAATTTGGTTCATATCACTGTCACAAAGGGAATTTAATGAAGTGGCATTTTTTCCAAGTTCACGTAACTCAATTGTGGCAGAAGTAAGGCTAGAGCTATCTGGTTGAGTAATACTTTTACTCTACCATTTGGACCCTTCTAAACAATGTATATATGCTCTAACTTAGCACCCACTGTGACTTAACCCAAAGCAAGAGAAAAAAACCTGATGAGAATTTCAGGCAGACTATGATGTTTTTGGTGAGAGAAGGATTTTGAGAGTACTGGGGTCTCTTGAGTCATACCCATTATTTATGAACAGTCCTGCTTTGATCATGTCAAGATGGTAATAAGCAGGCTGATTTTTCTCTCTACTTGTAAAACAATGAAGATAAGTACGGATATTGAAACACAAAACTAATACATTCTTGATACTTCTCTGTACAACGCATTTTACCAAACTTTGTATTTGATTGGATCAAATAATTCAGATATAGGCAGCGTGATCTTTAAATCAATACTTCAAATATATGTGTATATGTTTTAAAAGCAAATTACAATTTCTAAGTTAATTTATCCCATTGGGATCCTGATGCTTGAGTTTTCCAGTCATGTGACAGTATTCGTCCATGCTTTGTAACTCTGTCCCAGAGAAATTTTGGGTAAGCATTACTGGTCAGATATTGCATTAGCTGACAAGAGAACACAACTCTATTGGATTTGTAATATTTAAGAAGACATGTGTGAAGGGAGGGAGGGGGATTAGCACAATTGGTTTCAAGTTGAATTTTCAAAAAATTGGTAAAATTTTCATGTAAGTAACCTAAAATATTAGTATGAAATTTAAATCAAATAAACTAAGTATCGTTCTGTGGTATAGTTGTATCACAGTTTATTTAAACACTCACTCATCTGGGTAGTTTCCAATTTGGGGCTGTCACAAATAAAGCTGCTATAAACATCCATGTACAAGTTTCTGTATGAAAATAAGTTTTTTATTTCTCTGGGATAAATGCCCAGGAGTGCCATTGCTAGCTGTACGGTAAGACTTTTTGTAGTTTTGAAAAAACTACCAAACTACTTTTCAGAGTAACTGTACCATTCTACCAGTGACTGTACCATATCATTCCACCAGTTATGTATACTCATAATGTATGCTTATACTCATGAGTACTCGTGATGTATACTTATACTCATAATGTGTAATGTATATTCAGTGATGTATACTTGTCATGTATACTTATGTACACTCACCAGTTATGTGTACTCATAGATAGAAATCTCGTTTCTCTGCATACTCACCAGCATTTGATGTTATCACAGTTTTTTATTTGAAACATTCCAGCAGGTGTATACTGTTAAATATATTACAATTTGTCTTTTTATTTTCTTAGCAGGGTGTTTTGCAGAGTAAAAGTTTGTAAATTTGACAAAGTCCAGTTTATCACTTTGTTTCCTTTTATGTGTTGTGATTCCTTTAGCTCTTCTTTAAGGGTTGATCTACTGGTGTTAATTCCATTACTTTTCTTTCTACTGAGAATGTCTTCTGTTTGCCTGCATTTCTGAAGGACAGTTCTTTTCTTTCAGCACTTGAAAGATGATTTGATGCTTCTTTCTGGCTTCTGTAGTTTCAGATGAGAAATTCACTGTTGTGTGAACTAATGTTTCCTTATAAGTTAATGCGCCATTTCTCTCTGGCTGTTTCTTATTTTTTTCTTTCTTTTTAGTTTTCAGTTTAAGTAGTTAAAGTAGTTAATTATGTTGAGTCTTGGTATGACTTTTAAAAATTTATCTTATTCGGGGTACATTCAGCTTGAGTCTCTAGGATTATGTTTTTCACTAAATTTGGGAAGTTTCAGCTACTGTATCTTTCTTTTTAAAATTTATTTATTTACTTTAACATCATTATTGGAGTAAAATTCCTTTACAATGGTGTGTTAGTTTCTGCTTTATAGCAAAGTGAATCAGTTATACATATACATATGTTCCAATATCTCTTCCCTCTTGCGTCTCCCTCCCTCCCACCCTCCCTATCCCACCCCTCTAGGTGGTCACAAAGCACCGAGCTGATCTCCCTGTGCTATGCGGCTGCTTCCCACTAGTATATATGTCCATGCCTCTCTCTTGCTTTGTCACAGCTTCCCCTTCCCCCTCCCCATATCCTCAAGTCCATTCTCTAGTAGGTCTGTGTCTTTATTCCTGTCTTACCCCTAGGTTCTTCGTGACATTTTTTTCCCCTTAAATTCCATATATATGTGTTAGCATACGGTATTTGTCTTTCTCATTCGGACTTACTTCACTCTGTATGACAGACTCTAGGTCTATCCACCTCATTACAGATAGCTCAATTTCGTTTCTTTTTATGGCTGAGTAATATTCCATTGTATCTATGTGCCACATCTTCTTTACCCAGTCATCCGATGATGGACACTTAGGTTGTTTTCATGTCCTGGCTATTGTAAATAGAGCTGCAATGAACATTTTGGTACATGACTCTTTTTGATTTATGGTTTTCTCAGGGTATATGCCCAGCAGTGGGATTGCTGGGTCGTATGGTAGCTCTATTTTTAGTTTTTTAAGGAACCTCCATACTGTTCTCCATAGTGGCTGTACCAATTCACATTCCCACCAGCAGTGCAAGAGTGTTCCCTTTTCTCCACACCCTCTCCAGCATTTATTGTTTGTAGATTTTTTGATGATGGCCACTCTGGTGTGAGATGATATCTCACTGTAGTTTTGATTTGCATTCTCTAATGAATAATGATGTTGAGCATTCTTTTATGTGTTTGTCGGCAATCTGTATATCTTATTTGGAGAAATGTCATTTTAGGTCTACTGCCCATTTTTGGATTGGGTTGGTTTTTTTTTTTTTGATATTGAGCTGCATGAGCTGCTTGTAAATTTTGGAGATTAATCCTTTGTCAGTTGTTTCATTTGCAAATATTTTCTCCCATTCTGAGGGTTGTCTTTTCGTCTTGTTTATAGTTTCCTTTGCTGTGCAAAAGCTTTTAAGTTTCATTAGGTCTCATTTGTTTATTTATGTTTTTATTTCCATTTCTCTAGGAGGTGGGTCAAAAAGGATCTTTCTGTGATTTATGTCATAGAGTGTTCTGCCTATGTCTTTCTCTAAGAGTTTTATAGTGTCTGGCCTTATATGTAGGTCATTAATCCATTTTGAGTTTATTTTTGTGGATGGTATTAGGGAGTGTTCTAATTTCATACTTTTACATGTACCTGTCCAGTTTTCCCAGCACCACGTATTGAAGAGGCTGTCTTTTCTCCACTGTATATTCTTGCCTCCTTTATCAAAGATAAGGTGACCATATGTTCATGGGTTTATCTCTGGGCTTTCTATCCTGTTCCATTGATCTATATTTCTGTTTTTGTGCAGTACCATACTGTCTTGATTACTGTAGCTTTGTAGTATAGTCTGAAGTCAGGGAACCTGATTCCTCCAGCTCTGTTTTTCTTTATCAAGATTGCTTTGGTTATTTGGGGTCTTTTTTGTTTCCATAAAAATTGTGAAATTTTTTGTTCTAGATCTGTGAAAAATGCCATTGGCAGTTTGATAGGGATTGCATTGAATCTGTAGATTGCTTTGGGTGGTAGAGTCATTTTCACAGTGTTGATTCTTCCAATCCAAGAACATGGTATATCTCTCCATCTGTTTGTATCATCTTTAATTTCTTTCATCAGTGTCTTATAATTTTCTGCATACAGGTCTTTTGTCTCCTTAGGAAGGTTTATTCGTAGATATTTTATTCTTTTTCTTGCAATGGTAAATGGGAGTGTTCCCTTAATTTCTCTTTCAGATTTTTCATCATTAGTATATAGAAATGCCAGAGATTTCTGTGCATTAATTTTGTATCCTGCTACTTTACCAAATTCATTGATTAGCTCTAGTAGTTTTCTGGTAGCATCTTTAGGATTCCCTATGTAGAGTATCATGTCATCTGCAAACAGTGACAGCTTTACTTCTTCTTTTCCGATTTGGATTCCTTTTATTTCTTTTTCTTCTCTGATTGCTGTGGCTAAAAATTCCAAAATTATGTTGAATAATAGTGGTGAGAGTGGGCAACCTTGTCTTGTTCCTGATCTTAGTGGAAATGGTTTCAGTTCTTCACCATTGAGGAGGATGTTGGCTGTGGGTTTGTCATATATGGCCTTTATTATGTTGAGGAAAGTTCCCTCTATGCCTACTTTCTGGAGGGTTTTTGTCATAAATGGGTGTTGAATTTTGTCGAAAGCTTTCTCTGCATCTATTGAGATGATCATATGGTTTTTCTCCTTCAATTTGTTAATATGTATCACATTGATTGATTTGTGTATATTGAAGAATCCTTGCATTCCTGGGATAAACCCCACTTGATCATGGTGTATGATCCTTTTAATGTGCTGTTGGATTCTGTTTGCTAGTATTTTGTTGAGGATTTTTGCATCTATGTTCATCAGTGATATTGGCCTGTAGTTTTCTTTCTTTGTGACATCCTTGTCTGGTTTTGGTATCAGGGTGATGGTGGCCTCGTAGAATGAGTTTGGGAGTGTTCCTCCCTCTGCTATATTTTGGAAGAGTTTGAGAAGGATAGGGGTTAGCTCTTCTCTAAATGTTTGATAGAATTCGCCTTTGAAGCCATCTGGTCCTGGGCTTTTGTTTGTTGGAAGATTTTTAATCACAGTTTCAATTTCAGTGATTGTGATTGGTCTGTTCGTATTTCATATTTCTTCCTGGTTCAGTCTTGGAAGGTTGTGCATTTCTAGGAATTTGTCCATTTCTTCCAGGTTGTCCATTTTATTGGCATAGAGTTGCTTGTAGTAATCTCTCATGATCCTTTGTAGTTCTGCAGTGTCAGTTGTTACTTCTCCTTTTTCATTTCTAATTGTATTGAGTCATTTCCCTTTTTTTCCTTGATGAGTCTGGCTAATGGTTTATCAACTTTGTTTATCTTCTCAAATAACCAGCTTTTAGTTTTATTGATCTTTGCTACCGTTTCCTTCATTTCTTTTTCATTTATTTCTGATCTGATCTTTATGATTTCTTTCCTTCTGCTAACTGGGGTTTTTTGGTCCTTCTTTCTCTAATTGCTTTAGGTGTAAGGTTAGGTTGTTTATTTGAGATTTTTCTTGTTTCTTGAGGTAGGATTGTATTGCTATAAACTTCCCTCTTAGAACTGCTTTTGCTGAATCCCATAGGTTTTGGGTCATCGTGTTTTCCTTTTCATTTGTTTCTAGGTATTTTTTGATTTCCTCTTTGATTTTTTCAGTGATTTCTTGGTTATTTAGTAGTGTGTTGTTTAGCCTCCATGTGTTTGTGTTTTTTACAGTTTTTTTCCTTTTATTGATAGCTAGTCTCATAGCATTGTGGTCAGAAGAGAAACTTGATATGATTTCAGTTCTTAAATTTACCAAGGCTTGCTTTGTGAACCAAGATATGATTTATCCTGGAGAATGTTCCATGAGCACTTGAGAAGAAAGTGTATTCTGTTGTTTTTGGATGGAATGTCCTATAAATATCAATTAAGTCCATCTTGGGTAATGTATCATTTAAAGCCTGTGTTTCCTTATTTATTTTCGTTTTGGTTGATCTATCCATTGGTGAAAGTGGGGTGTTAAAGTCCCCTGCTGTTATTGTGTTACTGTCAATATCCCCTTTTATGGCTGTTAGCATTTGCCTTATGTATTGAGATGCTCCTATGTTGGGTGCATAAATATTTACAGTTGCTATATCTTCTTCTTGGATCAATCTCTTGATCATTATGTAGTGTCCTTCTTTGTCTCTTGTAATAGTCTTTATTTGAAGTCTATTTTGTCTGATATGAAAATTGCTACTCCAGCTTTCTTTTGATTTCCATTTGCATGGAATATCTTTTTCCATCCACTCACTTTCAGTCTGTATGTGTCCCTAGTCTGAAGTGGGTCTCTTGTAGACAGCATATATACGGGTCTTGTTTTTGTATCTATTCAGCCAGTTTATGTCTTTTGGTTGGAGCATTTAATGCATTTACATTTAAGGTATTTATCAATATGTATGTTCCTATTACCATTTTCTTAATTGTTTTGTGTTTGTTATTGTAGGTCTTTTCCTTCTCTTGTGTTTCCTGCCTAGAGAAGTTCCTTTAGCATTTGTTATAAAGCTGGCCTGGTGGTGCTGAACTCTCCTAGCTTTTGCTTGTCTGTAAAGGTTTCAATTTCTCCATCAAATCTGAATGAGATCCTTGCTGGGTAGAGTAATCTTGGATGCAGGTTTTTCTCCTTCATCACTTTAAATATGTCCTGCCACTCCCTTCTGGCTTGCAGAGTTTCTGGTGAAAGATCAGCTGTTAACCTTATGGGGATTCCCTTGTGTGTTATTTGTTGTTTTTCCGTTGCTGCTTTTAATATTTTTTCTTTGTATTAATTTTTGATAGTTTGATTAATATGTGTCTTAGTGTGTTTCTCCTTGGATTTATCCTGTATGGGACTCTCTGTGCTTCCTGGACTTGATTAACTATTTCCTTTCTCATATTAGGGAAGTTTTCAACTATAATCTCTTCAAATATTTTCTCAGTCCCTTTCTTTTTCTCTTCTTCTTCTGGGACCCCTATAATTCGAATGTTGGTGCATTTAATGTTGTCCCAGAGGTCTCTGAGACTGTCCTCAATTCTTTTCATTCTTTTTTCTTTATTCTGCCCTGCAGTTGTTATTTCTGCTATTTTATCTTCCAGGTCACTTATCCATTCTTCTGCCTCAGTTATTCTGCTATTGATCCCTTCTAGAGAATTTCTAATTTCATTTATTGTGTTGTTCATCACTGTTTGTTTGCTTTTTAGTTCTTCTAGGTCCTTGTTAAACGTTTCTTGTATTTTCTCCATTCTATTTCCAAGATTTTGCATCATGTTTACTATCATTATTCTGAATTCTTTTTCAGGTAGACTGCCTATTTCCTCTTCATTTGTTAGGTCTGGTCGGTTTTTGCCCTGCTCCTTCATCTGCTGTGTGTTTTTCTGTCTTCTCATTTTGCTTAACTTACTGTGATTGGGGTCTCCTTTTTGCAGGCTGCAAGTTTGTAGTTCCTGTTGTTTTTAGTGTCTGTCCCCAGTGGCTAAGGTTGGTTCAGTGGGTTGTGGTTGTGTAGGCTTCCTGGTGGAGAGGACTAGTGCCTGTGTTCTGGTGGATGAGGCTGGATCTTGTCTTTCTGGTGGGCAGGTCTAGGTCTGGTGGTGTGTTTGGGGTGTCTGTGGCCTTATTATGATTTTCGGCAGCCCATCTGTTAATGGATGGGGTTGTGTTCCTGTCTTGCTAGTTGTTTGGCATATGGTGTCCAGCACTGTAGCTTGCTGGTCATTGAGTGAGGCTGGGTCTTGGTGTTGAGATGGAGATCTCTGGGAGATTTTTGCCATTTGATATTACGTGGAGCTGGGAGGTCTCTTGTGGACCAGTGTCCTGAAGTTGGCTCTCCCACCTCAGAGGCATAGCCCTAACGCCTGGCTGGAGCACCAAGAGCCTTTCATCCACACGGCTCAGAATAAAAGGGAGAAACAAATAGAAAGAAAGAAATAAAATAGATAAAATAAAATAAAATAAAGTAAAATAAAATAAAGTTATTAAAATAAAAAATAATTATTAAGAAAAAATTAAAAAAAAACAAAGGACAGACAGAACACTAGGACAAATGGTAAAAGCAAAGCTATACAGACAAAATCACACACAGAAGCATACACATACACACTCACAAAAAGAGAAAAAGGGGCAAATATATATATATATATCGTTGCTCCCAAAGTCTACCTCCTCAATTTGGGATGATTCATTGTCTATTCAGGTATTCCACAGATGCAGGGTACATGAAGTTGATTGTGGAGATTTAATCTGCTGCTCCTGAGGCTGCTGGGAGAGGTTTCCCTTTCTCTTCTTTGTTCTCACAGCTCCCGGGGTTCAGCTTTGGATTTGGCCCCGCCTCTGCGTGTAGGTTGCTGGAGGGCGTCATCTCTACTCTACTACTGAGCCTACCCAGAAAGTTATTATTGCAATTATTCTATTTTCCAGTTATATAATTTCTATTTGGTTCATTTTTATAGCTTCCATTTCTTTACTAATGTTTTCTTTTTTTCATGTTTTCAAGAGAATTTGTAATTGTTGAAGTCTCTAGACGAGAGATGCTTTAAAATACTATCAGATAATTCCAACAACTGATTCATCTCAGTGTTGGCTGGTTGTCTTGTCTTTTCTCACTGAAGTGTTTTTTAAACAATTCTTGGTATAACGAGTGACTTTTCTGCATGTATCCTCAATGTTTTGCATATAATATTAGGAGACTCTTCATCCTTTTTAGATCTTCTTTTTCAGTCATCAGTAACTCTGAGCAGGTTTCACATGTAAGTCCTGGATTATTTTTATGAGCTGTAGTTCTGATGACAACTTAGTTTTTAGAGACTTTGCAATGCTATTCTGGTCAGTTTTATTGTTATGCTTTTCTGGGGTTCTTGATTGATCCTTGCAAGTACCACCTGCCTTTCACGTTGCCACTGTGTGGGAGGTTCAGGAAACAGTGGACCTTAGTCACTGCTGCTGTGGCAGATGCTGTCACCACTGCCCTGGGTGGGGCAGGAGCTCTGGGGGCGCTGACAGTGGCAGATCAGGCCTGCTACTGCCCAAGGTGTGGGGCTGACCTCACCGATGCTTCTCCTGAGACTCCACTGGGAAGAGAGAGGACGGATTCCTGCATAGGCTCTTCTGGTCCTGGTGCTGGGCAGGGGTGGACCTCCCTGTTAGGTCTTTGCTGGACTGCTCATTTGCCAGTCCTTTGGCCAGAAATAGTAGGCTTTACTTTTTTTTTTTTTTTTTTTAATGCCTTTTGGCAGTTCTAGGTTGCGGGCCTCTCCTCAATCCAGTCTTGCATATATGGGAGGGCAAAAGAAAATCCAGGAACTCAATTTGGCATCTTTCCTCCTGTCTTGAGATTCCTAGCCAGTCCAGCTTCTTTGTTCTGTCTTTTACAGTCATTTTAAGTTCACCTGTTCAATTATTTCTGGTGTATAAGGATGTATTTACAGGGGAGGCACAGGGAAAAATGAGCCAGGAACATCTTGTCCCACCATATATTTTCCAAATATTTTATCTATCATTTTTTCTTTCTTTTTTTTTCTTTCAGTAAGAGGGCTGGGCAAAACACCTAGACTACCTTCTTACTGAAATTGGATCTCTATATGGTACATTTAAACTGTTAACATGCTATGTAGAGATGTTTATTATTGGAGTACTAGTTATTAGTGATCTTTTTAAGTCTTTCTCCTAATTCATTCTCTACTGCTGCCCTCAGTTCATTTACTCCTATTTTCTTAATACCCACCCAAAGAACACACTAATTCTGCCTTTGAGCTTTTCTCATAGTTCCATGCCAATCACAGCTGCCCCTTGCACCCCCTCTCCATGCCCTTCCTTTCCACAAGTTCATTTCCTGGTTGACTGCTAAAGCTAAAAGTGTTTTCATTATCTCAGGGGGTTCTATTTTAACACAAGTTAGGATACATTCATCCAAAATGATAACTATGGTATTTCAGTGACCTGAAAAACAATTGGGAACATTTCAAAAGATAAACCAAGGGGTATAGATGATCTTATTTGCAAAACAGAAATAGAGACACAGACATAGAGAACAAACGTATGGACACCAAGGAGGGTGGTGGGATGAATTGGGAGATTGGGATTGACATATATACACTATTGATACTATGTATAAAATAGGTAACTAATGAAAATCTACTGTATAGCTCAGGGAGTACTACTCAGTGCTCTGTGGTGACCTAAATGGGAAGGAAATACAAAAAAAGAGGGGATATCTGTATACGTATAGCTGATTCATTCTGCTGTAGACTAGAAACTAACACAACATTGTAAAGCAACTATACCCCAATAAAAATTAAAAAGAGAAGGTAAACCAAGGGACAAATGAAATCACAGGTTAAAAGCACCACATAATTGTTATTAAGGCAATATGAGCGGATTCAACTTCACCTTTGCTTTTCTTTAATTCAATATTTGAGTGATCAGAGCCGGAGGGACCATTACAGACTATTATGCCAAATATTAAAGGTAATCTTTCAAAACTACCTGCCTTTGTCAGCTTTCCCTTATTGTATCAGAGGGGTTTCTGGATTAAATAATAGCAAATAATTTCAGATAAAATGTTTCTGCAACAGTTAATCATAAGAACTACTTCTTTACTACGTGATGCATTGGTCATTTGGAAAAAGAAAATTCTTGACTAATAGGTTGTTATGAAACTTTTATCTGCTTACTATTGATTACAAATATTACGAATATCCCAAACCGTTTTGTTTTAATTTTAAGAAACTCAATTTCTAATAATGGTGTCTTGTAACAGTCATGTATCAACCACTCTAATGTCTACATCAAGCTGTATTGTATTTTATTATATTAACTTCTCTCTACCACAACATCTGTTGGCTGGATGGATGGATCCTAGTCAGTAAACTTAGCTTTATTTTATCATAGATTTGATGCTTGAAATACTCAAGGAAAAGAATACTCTGAATTATCAATATTTCTTTGAGTTTTTACTTATGTCCAAGTTTTGTTTTCCTCAATATGTGTCAGAAGACTACTTTATTCTGATCTTCAGTTTTCCAGTCAACAGTAACTTGTGGATTTAAAACAATTGCTTAGACAAATTGAAGGCATAGGAGAGGACTTTAACAGCTTCTTAGAGTAAGTGGGGCATTAATAATTTAAATTCTTTGAGCCCTAAGCTGAGAGACATATGCGTTCTCTAACATGAAGAACACTGGACATGGCACCATTGCAAGTTTGTTTATTCTTTAAATTAATCAATAAGCAGTTGTCTTTGAATGACACTCTGCATCAGGTAATGTGAAGAACTATACATATTTTGGTGAATAAAATACACAGGGTCCTTACTCTCAGGGAGTTTAAAATGTATGAAAGCAGTAACGAAGAAGTGAATAAATAAGTGGATAACTGTAAATTGTAGTAAGTATAATGATGAAAACCAGTAAAAAGGAGTGATAGACAATATCTGACCGATAGTGAGGAGTGGAGAAAGGGAGGCTGAATTTAAATGGGAACTTTCCAGGACACCACTGGTCAGCAGAGTGGTGATGATGAGAACGAGCTAGGCGCGTTGGTCGGAAGGAATCCTTGCCATCGCGAAGTCCTCTAGTTTAGTCACAACTGTAGTCCTAGAGATAAGTATCTAGTGATATTTTTGCCTGTGAACTTGGATGAGTTTTACTTTTCATTTATTTTATAGCTGGGAGTTTGGACCTCTTATAACCCCCTTCGCCTATTTCACTCATCCCTGCCCCTCACTCTCCTCCCCTCTGGAAACCACCAGTTTGTTCTCTGTGAGTCTGTTTCTGTTTTGTTTGTTTGTTTTATTTTGTTTTTTAGATCCCACATACAAGTGAAATCGTACAGTATTTCACTCTGTGTCTGACTTATTTCACTTAGCATAATACCCTCTAGGTCCATCCATGTTGTCACAAATGGCAAGATGTCATTCTTTTTATGGCCGAGTAATATTCCATTGTATATACGTATCATCTTGATCCATTCATCTATCGATGGACATTTAGGGTGCTTTCATATCTTGGTTATTGTAAATAGTGCTGCAATGAACATAGGGATACGTATATCTTTTGAACTGGTGTTTTCATTTTCTTTGGATAAACACCCAGAAGCAGAATTGCTGGGTCATATGGGAGTTCTATTTTTAGTTCTCTAAGGAACCATTATACTGTTTTCCATAAGAGCTGCACCAATTTGCATTCCCACCAACAGTGCATGAGGGTTCCCTTTTCTATACATCCTCACCAATACTTGTTCTTTCTTGTCTGGGTGAGTTTTTATGCAAACTTAATCTCCATTATTTATTCACATTATGGGATGGTAGTTAAGATGGTAAAAGAATCCCTGTTTCCCAAGACCCATCTCTACTCAGGCTACTCATAGTTTGTTGAATGAGTTAGTGATTAACATGTATTGCATAAAACAGATTTGAAAACTATTATCTTAAATTATCCCATAAAACAACCCTCTTTTCTATGTCTCAAGAAACATATAATTACGTCAAATGCAGGATGGAGTCGCAGACCACCTGGTAGGCTCAGGAGTGAAAGCCTCCCTGAAGGTCCCCAATTTGAGTAAAACTGAAAAAAAGCAACTTCAGGTCTTCCCCTGAGCTGGGCAAGTGCTGGCCCCACCCCCGTATCAGTATTCTAAAGGGCATCTCTGCTTAGTTACTTCTTCCCATTTTTCCCTTCCCTAACTGGTGAGGAGTGGGAAAGATGAGAGAAAACTGGAAACGCTACAGAGAAAATTCCTCTGTCTTGTCTGTGTTTGTTTTTAAGGATCTAAGAAGAGTTGTTTATTTTCAGTCTGTTCAGTTTTTCACTTGTTGTGAGGATGGGAGTGACAACCTCCAAACTCTTTACACGTCGGAGTGAAACTGGAATTTTCAACGAACTTTTGAGAAAGTGTATCAGGAGCTAGCACTCTGTATAATGTGTCTACCCGGGCGTGACCTTGAGAGATAGTAAGCAGGATCATCTTGCCAATTTCTCTTTTCTGAAATATGGAATGCTTAATAGAAATTCTAGGAGTCTATGTGTAGTACATAAACTAAACAAAAGTAACTCAATATATGAATAATCAGTAGTTTTCAGGAGCTCTATTCTGTCAAATTATTGACTATTCTGTCAAAAATGCTGCCTGTGCTTCTTCACACCTCTACTGTTGCAGTTGGTAGCTGTCTTCTGAAAGGAATGGATCCCACCAAAGAGGTCTCAGAGTTCAAAGAACAAAAAGGAAAGTTTAGTTATACTGCCCTTCAGCAGTGACACTGACTGCGTTTCTTCTACCACTTCCCTAAATATAAACTCCAGATTGAAAATACAATTGATCCCTCAGCACCCTTTAATTTACTTTTCTTTGTTTTATATTCCCTGGCTTTTGGCAGCCTGACTCTGATTCTTTTGCAGGTTTGACCTGAGGTATTCATTGTCATTCTGTTTCTGATGCTTGGGAATTATTCTTCACACCTGGTGGTGGCACTTGTCTGGATTGCTGGCCCTGTCACCAATGACCATGATCCAAATCTGGTGATGACCAAAGTCTGCTGAACCTTTCTAACAAGACTATAAAGTCAAAAGTCTGCAATTACCTTTACAATTTATCCTTTCATAATATGACTATTGAATTCACAAATGACCAAAAGACTTACATTATGGATGACAGAATACAAACGCAAAATTGTAACAGGAAAGAAGAACCATAAAGATAAGATGAAATGTAACTGACATATATATGACATTCCATGTTTTGTTTATTTTGGATTTTTAAATATGATGCGTATAGGGTAGGGCAGAAATGGTGTAATATTAAAAATTATTAATTCATTAGTAAATTCAACTTAATCCAGCACATAACTACTGAAAAGACTATTTGGATAATAATAATAATAATGGAAGTACAGTGTATTGCCCAAAGAAGAACACAGCCTCTGTGTATAAAATGAACAGTGATAAAGTAGAATATCCCCAGAGGAATGTACACCACATGTTGATGTACCTGAAAAGCATATTACTTGATGAACAAAAACACAAACAAAAATATGTTTTACCATGGAGAAAAGAAATATTTTGAGGAATGGCAGCAGCAATCTTCATGCCCTTTGAAAGACCCTCATATGGAAGATAATATATGCCTGTTGCCTTTTGCTTGAGGGTACAACTTGGAAACACTTATGGAAATCATAAGGAAGAATTCAGGACAGTCCAGACTGGAGTGGATGGTCACACAGGAACTGAACTCCCACCCCTGATGATTCTCAAGATGAGGAAAGCTATCTGTTTCACAATGGCTGCACAATCATACGAGATAACATCTAACTTGTTACCGAATAAGGCGCTATGATTTTAATGACGCAACAAGACTGAAGTCTTCACTGGTATTTGCCATCAAGGGTTGTTTAAGGAGAAGCTGAAATTCTGTGACCTTAAGCTTTAAGGGAAAACAAAAGAAGTGCAATATCTATCCAGTACCTAGGTGTCAAGCACCTGAAAACTTGCTTCAAATGTCAGATCTTATTTTTTTCTCACATAATCTTTTACGTTATGTGTCATTCTGGTCCCTTGTTTTAGATCTAAATAAACTGAAGCTTAGCAAGGCTGTGTTACTCGTCCAAAGTCTTATATTTGACAAGTGGAACTGCTGAGTCATCTGACTTCAAAGCCTATGCATTTATGAATCATAATCATGGTTATTCCCCTTCCTTTTGGGTTATATTTTTTAATGATGAGGAGGAAAGGAAAACCCTTGTCCCCTGCAGCTCTGATGTGACCTTATGGAATGGGCTTTTCACAGATACAACAAAATACTACAGGACATTTGTAGGGAAGTCTTCGCTGGTATTTGCCATCAGAAAGGATATTGGCTGGACTCTTTCAGAAAGATAAATTCAGAACGATACGTGGCTGGACCCTTTCACTTTGGTATTGATATTCCTAGAGGTAAAGTTTGGTTTGGCACTTCTAGGGAGCCAGTAACATTACTGTTCCTATTTTAAGTTATTACATTTATTAGCCTAAATTTTAGCTTTGCTTGTTGGGATCTGTTAAAAAGACTGTAGCGTTAAACTCCTAATGCCTGATTGTTTTCAATTTGTAAAGAGAGACATCATTTTGGTTATTTCACAATGGATACATTTGCTACACCCTACGTCAAACGTTATGCCTGCTTTAATGATTACGCCTTTGATTATTAGCACATTATGCCTGTACTGGGTACCTGGTGACAGAATTGCAGATTGAAGACATGAGGGGCATGGAATAGTTGGGCTGAAAGCTCAAGTTCTGTCTGCCAACTATCCTCCTCAAACTTTAGGAGTCATTTCCACTATGTCCCTCCAGTTTTATTTGTACTCATGTTTCTGTTTTCAACATTAACTAAATATGAAAGCATACTGAGGTACCAATACTTACTGATTAAGAACACAGAATCTGCAGCCAGACTGCCTGGGTTCAAATCCTGGCTTTAGATTTTTAATCCCTCTAAGTCTTGGTCACCTCATTTGTGAAAGAGGGAAAATAATACCTCTCTCAAAGAGTAAATAAATTAGCACATAACAGGAAGGTCTTTTGCACGTGGTAATAATCCAATAAATACCATACTATCATCTCTATTTTATTGTAATTATTCAAAGTGAGATACGATTACATATGCCGGACCTTGTGCTTTCCGATAGGTTTTCTTTTCTTTGTTTCTTTTCTTCTCACTTCCTTTCCTCTAATTCGTCATTCTTTCCTTCCTTCTTTTTATTTTTTTCAGTCACAAATATAGAGTTTTGAGTGAATCCACTATTGAGGCAAGCCCTCACAACTTCTAACTTAGCAGCCTAGCTGTGAACTCTGCTTCTCTTGAGTTTTGTGGGGTATCATAGTATTTTGGGGGAAATATGGAATGTTTATCTATTTACCATATGCCGACGCATGAGGCTCACCTCAACAGAATTGATATAAGCTATTCCCAATTGTTATGTTATAGCAACATCAATCTATTAAAAAGGCAACTATATTGGGATCAGAGGAGTCCCAAGATAAAACATGATCTTCACATCAGCATCTGTTTTCTAATTAGGATTACTTAGTGGCAATTTTCACCCAATAATTTAGTTAAATTTCATTCCTAAAGTATAAATATCCTTTGAAGGCACGTGGGTGAAGTTAAATCAGTAACTGCATTATTGTAAATTACTTCATAATTATATAATGATAAACATAATAAGGTTATATGATATCCATTTTCTATATCAGTTCATACCTCAGACAACGTAAGCATAAGATTACATTCTTACATTGTTTTCGAGCAAAGCTTTGTTTTCTATAAAAGGCATTTCATCATTTTAAAGCAATATAATTTCAGCATAGCATTCCTTTCAGCATAGCAATCTAGATTTTCACACAGTGTAAACTGAGGATATCTGAGTCATACTTTGCCTCTTTAAATGTTCTCAAAGAATTTTATATGAAAAAAGATTTAATGAATTCTAAGAAAAAAAAAACTGTATTCTGTTCTATGTTTTTAAGCCTATTAGAGAATACTGGGAGATGGTGAGATGCTAAGATATTTCAAATCAGTCATCCTCCCATCTCTCCCATAGTCCTGAATAACCATCAGCTTAGAATATTCTCTTTATCTACTGACCTCTCTTCCTCCCATAAGCTATTTATCATGTACTTACATATGTTTACCATGTGCACTATAATGTTTGCAGTTGTCTGATTTAAAATATTCTGCCCCATTTTCAGTAAAAGTGGCCCGATTTTTGGTTGAGAAAACATGGCCACTGTACATATACCTACTAATTAACGTATCACTCATCTCTCAGCTAGAGGCACGGATATGTCCTTGGTATGAGCCTGTTCTCTGCTTATCTCGTTCCTCTTGGGGAAAGACACTGGAGGTCATGTGTACAGAGGAAAAAAGGGTGTGTTTCAGGCACAGGCAAACCTGCCCTTGAATGTATTTTCAGCATTTATTAGGATTTTTTTCCCCCAGCCAAGTCATTTAGCCTCTTCTCACATGAAATAGAGGTAATACTCCTTCCTCTCCCCAAAATAGTATTTAAGTGAGACTATAAGTTTATGACTAGCCTTGGTCCTTGACACTTAGTGGGTGCTCAATATACACTAAGAATTACTATGAATAACAATAATCATTATAAATTCATTATATAAATGAAACTATCTTCTTGTTCACTATCACACTGTTTATCTCAACAGGTCTCATCTAGAAATATTGGTCATTATTTCTGTGAGATGAAGCTATGCTTCATGATACGTGTGTGACCTTAAAATAGTATTTCTCAACCATGTGTGACCCTCAACCATGTGTGACCCTCAACCATGTGTGACCCCCCCCCATCAGTTCCTTCCTCAAATTCCCCGAGCCAGAATCTTCAGCGGTGGCTGTGTTTGTAAACCCGCCACGGGAATTCTGAAGTGAAACCTGGCTAACAACCACCAACCCAAACATCCGGATGGGGTTTAGGAAATCTTATGCCTGAAAGCAATGTGCCCTCCTTCAGGGTAATGAGCAGGGATCTTCAAGGAAAGTTGCCGTGTCAGATATTGGAAACCTGCATAACCCAGGTAGGACCATTTCCAAATGGTGGAGACATGTCAGTTTTATGCAAGTGACAACTAGGAACAATGGACAGCACTAAGCCACTATATCCTCCTGCTGTTGGAAGTGGGAATTTTTCCTTGACTGGTGGACTCAGCAGAACTCAGCCACCCAGAGCTATCTGTCTTAAGTCCTACCCTTTCCCTCTTCCTGAGCCACCATCTGGGAGAACGCCCACCTTTACCGAAGCCCTCAACTCCTCAGAGATGGTTTCCTTAGCATCACGGGATCACCCAAAGCGTTCTCCGGAGTGTGTGTCACTGTCAAACGTTACCACCTAGTGAATTGTTGATTAGCAGGCCTTTCCTGTCACCCTAGATCCCAAAGAGGGAGAAGTGGAAGAGGGTACTATAAGGGCGGTCGTGATGTTTGGGTTTCATTCACAGTCGATTGGCATTTGGCTCTAGAACCAGGTATAGAATCACGAGCTCTGGGTATTTGGCCCATTACACATTCCACCCCCCTGTATAAAGTGTTCTTTAGACTTTTTATGGATTGGTTTTCTGCCATCCAAACAGATATTTGGATATTAAGTCTCCCATCCTGTCCCACTTCCGAGATCCTATGGCTGCCTTGCAATATCTTTTTAACTGTAATAATCCATTAAGAAAGGCACATAGAACATTTACAATGTATACCAGCAAGGAAATCTGGTGTCAGTACTTTAGTACCTTCTATATTCTGTGGGGAGCAATGCAGAATACATTACTAAGAAGAGGAAAGACATGCTTCAGAATTAAGGCTGAATGAATTTATTCATTCATTTATTCATTTATGCCCACTCAACAAATATTTATTGAGAGCCTTCGTCTGAGCGAGCTTCCATCTGGAATTTTATCAAGGAAAAAGACAGACAGGGTTTCTCTTCTCACACAGGTTTCATTTTAGTGAGGGAACGTGGTAAATAAGTAAATAGAGAAAAAAATATCAGGCTAAATTCATCCTGCAAAAAAGCTTCGATTTTTAAACAAAAACCTTTTTGTATCCAAATGTAGAAAGGAGTCATAAGAATATGTTGTGAAAGCTAGTTTTTAAAGTTTGTCAGCATGTGAAGGTTATTCATCCTTTGTATTTTTATAGAAAACTCACTTAACCCTGAGTATGAAAAGGAAAGAAAAAGTCAAAAACGTTAGGATAGTTGGTATTAAACAAACTCTGGTTGAAGAGCCTCCTTTGATGGTTTCCTGACGTCGGGGTCACCCGGGTCAGGAATCAGACACCTTTCCTCTCGTTCCCTGACTGCTCTCTTTACCCATTTCATCACATGCACTTACTTGGGTCACCTGAATAGTTGCCATCCTCCTTTGTTCTTTTTTTCTGAGGGCGTTATTTGTCCCTAGTGACTCAAGAGAAGTCAGTTATTTTTGACAATGGCTACAGAGAGAAAAGCAGAGATGAGGGAAATATTCAACACTTGGAAATCCTTAGATTCCAAGCACTGGGTTTGCTGCCCCCATAGACTTCTAGGAACTGTGGTCAGTTAAAACATATATTTCATTTTATATTTTAATGAGAAAAATGGGTCACATAAATGAGTGCCAAAGCAGTTCTTGAAGGAAATTGCTTTGATATGGTCTAGCCGAAATCTGTGAGAGTCGTATCATATACTTGCTGATCATATTAATGGGGTTTTAGGAGCAGTTAAAGACTACGTGTTCGTCTAGTTCAGCCAAAATTCCTTTTCTGTTCATCTGAGCCAAACATGGGTAAGTCAGTTTTTAAATCTTTGCAACTGATTTAAAAACTACATAGATACCTGTGTATTTAAGAGACAAAATCTGTTTTTAGAACTTGCAGGAGTTTTTAATATAAAGTAAATAGACTGTTTTAACAAACAACCTAATATTTAGACACTTTTAAAGATACTAGTACAAGCTGTATTATCTATATTTTGAGTACAACTTGTGATAATTATCTGCAGTCAACAAGACATGTCGAAAGATGGAAACAGGGCAACATGCAGTACTTGTCCATGACCTGTAGTACTGTAATTACCTGATATCACCCTGTGTAGATTTGTTTTTTCCTAGTAGTGAAAGGTGTCTCAATAGAGCATCGCCGGACTCTTACGGATGTAGGCCAGCCATAATCGAGCACTAATCAGACCACAGGCTAGTAAGAGAGGCCAGCAAGCTCAAGTGGAGAAACGGAGGACGAGGATTCTGTATACAGTAACCCCTCAGTGCCCTCCTGAGGATATGAAGGGTGTGAGTGAGGCGGTCCCTAGATTCCTCTCATATCACAGCTTTTGTGCTTTTTTGTGTATGTGTGTTTATTCAGTGTGCAGCCCGACGGACAGTGACCTCCTTGAGAGAAGAGGGCACAACTGATTCATCTTTTAATCATCTGTATGCAGGACATACAGTGCCTGAAAAAAAATGCTTGTCAAACTAAGATGATGAAATGTGTGAGTTATGACAAATATGACATTATTATTTACAAAGAAGTCTCTTTTCTGTAAGGATGGGCACTGGTATATCATGCTGGAGTCTTTTGGTTTTATTTTCTAGTCTGGGTACATATTAACACGTGTTTGTTCAAACACGTTAGCACTTCCACATTGAAAGGCTCTCTGGGAAGGGAAATCAAATATATTTGCCTATGTGCAGGCTCACCTAGTAGACATTCTACCATAAATGCAGAGTGCTGTACTATTATGTATCGGGGCAACTACCAGTTTAGAATATGGAGTTTCCATTTTGATTTTTGGTGGTACTCCTTGTGGTACCCATGAAATTCTGTAAATTGGTAAGCATTACCTATAGAAAATTCATATATTGGGAAAGTATACTGGAGGAGAACAAATAATGTTTGACCTTTATCCATATATGAATGCTGTCATCTCATTTTCTATAGAAAGAAAAGTATGACATTCGATAATAGTTTTGTCTTCTCCAGGAAGTCTTCCCTGATAGCCTGCCCGCTGCTCCCACCCACAGACATATCTCTACCACACACTCCTGGCTGGTTTGTTTGTCCCTTTTCTACACTCTTCAGACATACACAGCATATTGTGTGGAACTTCATCATACTGTTTACCGCACACTGTCTGTGGTTATCTATTCATACGTATGTCTCCCGATTGACCATAAACACCACAAGGGAAGAGATCAGAGCTCATTCACGTTTGAATCCTTAGTATGGATCACAGTGCTTGGCTCCTAGTAAGCGCTCAAGAGATGTGAGTTGCATTGAATTGACATGACTTCCACTTGGGTTTAACAGTAGAATACTCATTACTTATCCAACTTACTCAGGGGACAATTCTCTGGCCTCATTTTCCTTTGCATCCTGGCCGTGATTTGGGCTACTGTCAATCAACAAGGAACACAGAAAAGCAAACTGGTGAGTGAAACTAACTGGGCCTAAAATACCCTCATTAGCAGGGTCCAGGCAATTGGGCCAGTTAATTGTATCCTATGGTTATCACGGAAATCTGGTTACGACTTTGATGTTAATTGATCTTGCCAAATACTTCCTTTTGTTTGAAAGATATTTGTAATATAACAAATATAAAAATAACATTTAGTGAACATTTACAATTTTCCAAATACCTAGATGACGTTATTAAAGTTGTTTAATATATATATATAGATAGATAGATTTGTCCAATTTTAAGGTACTTTGATTTACATTTTAAAACATATGACAGAAATGAGAAAATTATCTGCATAATTCAAGGTAAAATTTTTTTAACACTAGATTTCTCTACCAAGATTTTTTTGTTGCTGTTAATTCATCCTTATATCCTCATTGCTGGTACACAGTGCATATTCAGAAGTAGATAAGTATAATTTATTAAGAGCTTCCTGTATGTTAAAGCCATACTATAATGTGCTACCTTACATTAAATCTCACAATATTAAACCCTTCTCAAAAATCCTCACAATAATCCTTTGAGATAGGTGGGTGTATTACTTGAGTCTTAAGAAGGTTAAGTAACTAACTGAAGTTCAAATAAAGAACATGAGCTATCTTTTTAACCACCACTATCCATAAATATTTGTTAATATTTTGTTTAATGCATTTTGATCAAACAAATGGCTATTTTAAATAATGCTTTAAGAGAAATGCAAATCAAAATTACAATCAGGTATCACCTCACACCGGTCAGAATGGCCATCATAAAAAATCTACAAACAATAAATGCTGGAGAGGGTGTGCAGAAAAGGGAACCCTCTTGCACTGTTGGTGGGAATGTAAATTGATACAGCCACTATGGAGAACAGTATGGAGGTTCCTTAAAAAACTACAAATAGAATTACCATATGACCTAGCAATCCCACTACTGGGCATATACCCTGAAAAAACCATAATTCAAAAAGAGTCATGTACCACAATGTTCATTGCAGCACTATTTACAATAGCCAGGACACAGAAGCAACCTAAGTGTCCATTGACAGATGAATGGATAAAGAAGATGTGGCACATATATAAAATGGAATATTACTCAGCCATAAAAAGAAACGAAATTGAGTTATTTGTAGTGAGGTGCATGGACCTAGAGTCTGTCATACAGAGTGAAGTAAGTCAGAAAGAGAAAAACAAATACTGTATGCTAACCATATATATGGAATCTAAAAAAAAATGGTTCTGAAGAACCTAGGGGCAGGACAGGAATAGGGACGCAGATGTAGAGAATGGACTTGAGGACATGGGGAGGGGGAAGGGTAAGCTGGGACAAAGTGAGAGAGTGGCATGGACATATATACACTACCAAATGTAAAATAGATAGCTAGTGGGAAGCAGCCGCATAGCACAGGGAGATCAGCTCGGTGCTTTGTGACCACCTAGAGGGGTGGGATAAGGAGGGTGGGAGGGAGATGCAAGAGGGAGGGGATATGAGGATATATGTATATGTATAGCTGATTCACTTTGTTATACAGCAGAAACTAACACACCATTGTAAAGCAATTATACTCCAATAAAGATGTTAAAAAAAACCATAATGCCATATAGCCATTAAAAACTGCAATATAGAAAGGAAAAAAAATAATGCTTTAACTTTTTCTTACTCCCTAAGTATTTTTGTTGATAATTTGGGAAAATATAAGAAAAAAAGCCCACAGGAAGAAAAGAGAGAAAGAGATGGTGGGACAGAGAGGGGAGAGAGAGACAGAGAGAGAGACAGAGAGAGAGAGAGAGAGAGAGAGAGAGAGAGAGAGAATGGTATGATAATTAGAAGCAATAAATCTTGCCTGTGGTCAAATTGATTACAAAATTTTTAAGTACCTGAATTTAGAAAAATGAATGGCATACTTTATTAGTGATTATTTGCAGGCAAACTGGGTAATTTGGCATCTTTATTTTTCCAGATGTTTATTTGACATAAAAATATGTTCTGAACATTCTTTAATGACTCTTTCCTTTTGGAAGTATTTGGTGATAATTATATTTATTATCACTGAGCAGGTCTACTTACCACTTGTTAGCATTTGGGGCAAGTTTGCCTACACAACTATATGGAGAACAAAATATTCTCATGGCCTTTCTCTCAGCTATCTAGAAAGTCTGAATGGAAAGGAAATCGCCTGTAGCAGAAGTAGGAGAGAAACATTCCTAAAAATAATAGACACTCAAAAAATATGTGTTGAGTGAAAGTGTAAGCAAGTGAATTAAGTTGACTCTAGTTGGGAAGTGGCGGCTCTTGTCATATTGGGACTAGCACTACACATGGACAAGTGGTCCTTTCATTGTCCTTGAGCTATATAGCTCCATGAACTTGGGCAAGACGCTGATACCCATTTGCCTCATGGGTAAAACAGTGTCAATAATATCTTCTATGCCTATCCCATTGTTTTGGTTTTTTTTTTTTTTTTGCAGTACTCGGGCCTCTCACTGCCGTGGCCTCTCCCGTTGCGGAGCACAGGCTCCGGACGCGCAGGCTCAGCGGCCATGGCTCACGGGCCCAGCCGCTCTGCGGCATGTGGGATCTTCCCGGACCGGGGCACGAACCCGTGTCCACTGCATCGGCAGGCGGACTCCCAGCCACTGCGCCACCAGGGAAGCCCTATCCCATTGTTTCTTTTAGGGCTACCTAGACTAATAAACATAAATAAAATTTATGAAAATAGTTATGGACTAGATAGTTAGCTTATACTTAATTAGTATGTAGATAAGATAAAAATAGCATAGGAGACTAGGTAGTTATTAATTGCTAATAAATGAGGTATTAATTAGGATAATATTGTATCTCTTCTAAAAGTATAGTTTGGTATATAGAAAGCTCTTAGGGCTTAACATTTCTTTAACTGATAGCAAGCCTTCAGAATGTTAACTATTTAAGTATGTCTAGAGTGGCTTTCCTTTTCTTCATGATATTGCCTTGTTTATCCCTCTGATTTATCCTCTCGTCCCACTTAAGCAGGCTATGCACTTTAATGCCATCTTGTTTATGGGAACTAATAAAAGAAAATTCTTTGCAGTGGGAGATTTGCTTTATTTAAATGCAAATTAAAACTATATTCCTTCAGTTATAGGCCAAAGATTTCCAACTCATGCTGTTTAACAATTTCAGGCAAAAGTAAGAATGCTTTTCCTTCCTATAATTTAATGATTTAGTTCTTGTAAAATGGTGCAACTAATTGACCTGTGTGACATTTGTGTTATCTTATGTATGTTTTATGCTGCATTTTAAAAGAAGGTAACATTTATATAAGAAATGGAAAAAAACCCTAAATTCCTGGACTAGTAAAGATATTGACTAATTTAAACTACCAGGAGACAGGAATATCTTTCTGTTTTACTGTTCAACTATTATAACTGAAAGGATATAATTATTCTTCTGCCCTTTTAATTGTATCTAGAGAAGAGTTAGTAATACTTATCTTGAAAGGGAATTCAAAGAACCAATGCAATACCTTTCCAAATGGATTTAAGTTTTAGAGAAAAAAAGGGACCCTGGTCAGTCTCTGGAACTGAATGTAGCCAGTTTCCCTTTTTTGAAACTCACATTGGCTATCATCAGATTTCAAGAAAAGAGCCAAGAAATCAAAGGAGGCAAAAGAATAGAAGAAATGATACCTTGCCCAGAAGATAATGAGATTTTAGAAAGAATATGGGTTGTGTGTACCTGGGCAATGTGGTTAAAGAAAGTGATATGGGCCAAGAATTAAATGAGAAGTGTCAAAACTGTAATTTTTTTTCTCGTTCCCATCTTGGGATTCAAAATAGAATATGGTCCTCAGACAGAGAGAATTGTACTTCTACTCTCTCAGAGCTTCCCTACGAGAATCGTGATCATCCCTACTTTGAGAGTAGAGAACTTTTTATTTACGAAAGAAACAACTCACATTCTTTCATATATTTGAGAATGCATTCTTCTCTCCAGTCATATCCTTAAATGATTGCTTGTAACAGATTTGGGGGCCTATGGGAAAATATCTCTTGGTACTGTCAGAGAGAAATCACACCAACAGTATGATAGCTCAGCTACTCAGCAAGTTTGTTTAATTTATATCCTGTTCTTACAGGGATGGAAGCTTTTATTGTTGTGACTTATGTAACAATAGATAGGGATTGAATAAAATGGATTATTCCCACGTGTGCAATGTGAATGAGATTTTTAAGGTTACATATATAAATTGGAATAAAACTTGGAAGAACACCCTCTCAGAATCAAATTTCACAGAAGAGTGACATAAAATAGTGTTCCCTACATTGTATTCAACTTCAGTTTTTGCTAAGAGGGCAATTTTATAGAGAGCTGATCATGCAATAGAGAAATCAAGGTACTGTGATTACAAACAGAAATAACTTGTGAAAATGTTAAAAATACGGAACAAATTCAGTAAAATAATAGTCTTAATTTGCCTGGCTCCCGCCCCAATCAACATCTTTTCTTAACTTTTCCACTTTTTAGTTTTATATGATATACATACAATGTATAATATAGCAGGCATTTCTTTTTGTGTTTTTTTCCCACAAAAATATTACAGTTGAGAAATTTGATTTTTTAAAAAACTCCATGTCACCTAACTCTGTATCTTAAAAAGGTAACAAAAATGCCTTTCCTAATAATTACATCACAAAATGTAAACAGTTAATGAGGTCCTATTCCAATTATTCTGAGAATAAATATCTTGAACAAGAATGAGTAATATTTCCGAAGCGTTTTCCATTCTAATGTTTAAAGGAGCTTATGCTTGTTTTGAACATTAATGCATTGATTATTAATTGAGGAAAATGTCCTTTTTTCTGATATAGTCGTTGACAATAGATAAAGAAGAAAACAAATGCCTCAGGAAGATCGTTAAGGCCAAAGGAGGGAAAAAAAGAACTAAGATTTGTTTTAAAACCATGGTTTTGCTAGGCACTTTATATATACTCTTTGATAAAACTCACATTCAACCTTGTGAGTAATGTGTTACCACCCCCTACACACACACAACACCACTAATTTTCCTGATGAGAAAACTAAGAGTCAGATAGATTAAAAAACGTGCTCAATGTTCATGAGGCAGGACTGAGAACAAGATCTGACTTCAAAGCCCAAGATCTCTATGCAGTAAGCTGTTGGAGAGTTAGGATAAAATGATGTTGAATGTTACATTATAGGAAGCATGTTAGTTTTCATTTTCACATTAATGTAATAGTTCTGTAATCCTTGGTAAGAGGATATACAGAACCCAAAATACTGTCCTGAGTTTTTAGAGTGTAGGTTTGAATTTTTCAGTATATGAGTGACAATTGCATATTTGGCATGTTCTAATTAAGAAAGCATTTCTGAACAGACTTTTCCATTTTTTTATCCTTTGGGTAAGTTGATAATTTAGTAGAACTTGCCTGTTTGGACACTGCTACTATATGCATGGCACAGCCATTTCTTGCTGCCGTGACTCCTTTTATTACACTGCACGACTGAAATTTTAGTGAGGGAGAAACAAAGAAAGAAACATTTCCCTAAATTAGATTAACCTTTGCACCTTTGGCAGCTCAGGTTAAGCCCAAAACTGCCCTGAAGATGAAGTGGGATCTGGGGCACAAGGACTTTCCTTCTACAGGTTATGTTAGGAAATTATATGCAAGTAGAATGACAGCCAGTGAGAAAAACGTAAGCACGGGCATAAGGAATCACCTTTCACTGAATCTAAAGTGTTTAAGCCAGTCTGTATGAGGTTAAAGAGATACAGGAGCTGCCTGTAAGACTCAGATGAGCTATAATAAAAGCAAAACCATATATATAGAAAACAGTAATTATTAATGCGCTCAGTATCCATACCTATAGTTGCAAAAAAATTAGATTTGCAGAAGTAATTGCTAGGTGTCCATTACTCTCTGGAAAAGGAAGAGTAATAACGGAAAACTAAAAAAATGTTAATTCAAGAACCTTCCTGTAGACATTTAAAATATAATCAACTCGGGCTTCCCTGGTGGCGCAGTGGTTGAGAGTCCACCTGCCAATGCAGGGGACACGGGTTCGTGCCCCGGTCCGGGAGGATCCCACATGCCGCGGAGCGGCTGGGCCCGTGAGCCATGGCCGCTGAGCCTGTGTGTCCGGAGCCTGTGCTCCGCAACGGGAGAGGCTGCAATAGTGAGAGGCCTGCGTACCACAAAAAAAAAAAAAAAAAAAAAAAAAACAACTCAGATTAGACTACATCATACTAGAAATTTATGTTTGGAAAGTGTGGGAGCACACAGGTGGCAACAAAGAACTGCCATTATCATTATTTTATTTTACTTTAAAGCTTAGAATTTCCTTCATATCTTTCTAAAGTGATGGAAAAGAATGTATAAGTGTTTCTAAATAAGCACTATGATATATATATACATATACAATATGTTGTATTATATATAATGTAATTATATATCACATATATCATATATGTGTATGTTATATGTATACACATATGACATTTGCATGTATATCATACATGTTATGAAATATGATTTATTATGTGTATATATGTTAAAATGTATCGTGTATCTATGTATATAAAATACGTAGTTAAATGTAAACTCAGTCACAATCATGTTTTATATCTTATACCACTGGCTAATACTTCATTTTGGTATAAACATCAGGTTATATAAGAGGCATAAAGACACCCTGGAATGTAGTAAACATGAACTAGTTAACAGCAAAATACGAAAAAAGCAAATGAACAGAAAAAAAGTAGGTGACAAGAAGGAATACTTATGCCATTTTACCACTTATGAGTCGTAATTATTTAACACAATATGTGTCCAGTAAGGATGCTCTTAATTCATGTTTGAATTAATGAATTCAATATACATGGTGAATTAATTTTCAGAATTTGCAATTAATATACCATAAGTGTTCATATATTTTGAAATTCACTCTATGTGATAATACTTATTCTATTGAGACATTTGTGAACTGGCTTAATAGAATGTATACATTCCTAATTTAACCAAAAGCAGTTTCCAATTGCCTGTTTATGAAAAATAATTTGGGATGTTATTTATTTAAATGAAAAATATGAAATTATAAGTGCCTTGATTCCTTTTTAATTATTTCAAAGGAAGGGAGGAAAAGAATGCAGGGAAAATGTGGATCTTTTTATAGCTTAGCTAAGCATTATAGTATTGCAAATCCTTTTTCCATGATTTTCTCAAATTTTGCAGTTACAGAATTGTTCTTGGTAGTCATACAGAAATGATTAAAAGAGTAGAAAAGAGGATCAATATGAAAAGATTAAAGAGACTGTCATTTTGCAGCCTAAAGAAGAGAGAGAAGGCTGAAAGACTTCAAATATATGGGGTTTTAAACGTCGGATGGTGATTAGCTGCTATTAATTTATGTCTGCAAAGGAGAAGAGAAAATATGTAAAACTGTATCATGAAGAATTTAGATTAGACACCAAGAAAATATCTGAGTATAAAACTGAAAAGGATTTCATTTTTATAAAGGATACTATTTGCTTGGGGATTGGAAAATTATGTTCTTATGAGTATATAATTTCCTGGCCAAGATGTATGGTCCTGATATTTTCCTATGAAACTTTATAAAACATATGTTCATTACACAAAACTTGAAAGCACAGAAAAAACATAAATCAAAAAATCACCTTTACTGTCATACCTCTAAGATAATTCATGTTAACATCATATGTTTATTATTTCTTCAAATATTTTGTCAAATTTATATATTTGTGTGTTTTAATAAAAATGAATAAAAAGTTTTAAAAAGATGACAAAAAGAATAAAAAAGAATAAAAATCATTTCTATTGTAGCATATATTACCTTTCTCATTTAACACTATATTGTAAGAATTTTCTGACATCATCTAATGCTTTCGAAACTATCATAACATTCCATTATATAAACATGCTATGATTTATTTAATCGATTTATTCTTAAACCTTTAGGTTATTCTATTTTGTAATGATTAAATTAAGTGTTCCTGATGTCATTTGCATATATTTTGAACACACTTCTGATTATTTCCTTAACCTGTCCTTCTACAAGTAGAATTACTTAAGCAGAGGGTATGAACAATTTTAAGGCTTTTCACAAATCTTGACAAATTGTTCTGCAGAAAAGATATACCTTGTTAACAACACAGTTTTGAAGTAACTAGTGACTAAAGATGAAAGTAATTGTGTTTTATCATGCTTAGTCTTTGTACTATGGAACCGTGACAGACTTTAAAATTTTTCCTTTGGAATTGTTTTTTTCCACTTAGAGAAAAGAATACACATCTGAAAGGACCTTAAAACCTGACATCAGCTGAGGCGTACTAAACCGTATCAATAAGATCAGGTCATTCTCAAGAAAAGCATGTTTCAAATAAAAAGGAAATGTCAGCCTTGAGCGTTTTTATTAACCACCTTCCCATCTTGCCTTCAGATTCAGCTTTGGCTGACCACTTCCTCTCTCTGGTTTATTTGTATTAGAAATAAGTGGATTCATTAACTGTGCCACTTGGTGGGTAAGCCAGGCCTGCAAGTGTCCAATAACAGCTAATCGTTGTATTTTTCATGGGGTGACTGATGTTTACTCTGTTGATGGCCCCAGGAGCTGATGTAATCTGAGATAGGTCTTGGTTTACTTCTTGTTTTACTGATAATGCTGACCCATTTGAAACCAGCGAGAAAGAAAAATAAACATTCTGGAATATAGCACTTGTAACCCTTCCTTTGGTGGCTATTTTGGAATCTCTTCAAAGGCTTTTTTCCCCCACTAGTTTGTTTTATTTCTTAGATTCCACATATAACTGATATCATACTATAAATGGAGATGAACCTTTAAAAATTGTGAATCACTATGTTGTAAACCTGTAAAGGCTTTTTTTAACCCACTCTTTTTTCAACAAAAAACCCTTATCTTGTCTCCCCTCTCCCAATTAAACCCAAAGGAGTCAACATTCAACCAAATAAAAAAGCAAATTAAAAATCTAAAAGACTCAAATTATGACAGACAGTTTTTATCTGGCATGGGTAGGCCACTTGCTAACGACATATATTAATAACTGACCCTGTCAACAGCAAATTAAGTATTTTTTGTAGAATGTTAAGTTAGATTTTTCTATACTGACTTGTTTGTTCCATTCTTTTAGATGTGTTGAAATGATTTTCTTGTTGATCAAAGGAAATAAATATCAAGTGAGATAAGCATTTTTTACAATTACTAATAACATATTTAATGGAAATTTATTATTGTGCCACACACCTTATTAAGCTATTTTTTACATTAGCTCACTTCATCTACAAGCAAATATTCATATTTGACACGTGAAGGAAGTGAGATATAAAGAGGTTAGATGATTCCCCAAGGGCAGAGAGCTAGCAGCTGGGGGCTGTGGACACAGCTCCATGCCTGCCGGAGTCTGGAGTCCATGTTCTTAACTATTACACTGTGCTGCCTCTGGTTTTTATAATGCCAAATATGCATAATACTGATCTGAAACAAATATACTGGAATTGGTACATTCAAATGAGTAATGTCCATTCAGCTAAATTGGACGTGTGTCAGTTGTCTTCATATATACAAAACATAACTCAGAAATGAGCTTATTTGTTAAATTGCATGGAACAGTTCCCTTGAAGGGCCCATTTCACCACCATGCACAACATTTTTTGCTATTCCAATTTTGGAATTATCTTTATTTGTAACTGAGTCAGGAGCAAATAAACCTTATTATTTCATCAGTCATACCTTTTAAATTATATGTATATAAAATTTATTTATACATACGATTTACATATATCAATAACTTCAAGACCCCCAAATTAGTTACTATATTGCCTCATATATGTGTGTTTTCAAAAATTTTATTTTATCTCAAAGAATGACCATCATCTTGTCTGGTGAGTTCTGAAAGGAATTTCAATAGAATTTCAGCAATTAAGACACTTAGAAAAGGCATAGCCCTAAACATCTACTTTTAGGGACTCTTCTTCATGTTAAATATGAGTATTAATAAATTTCTTACAAAGTACATTTTACTTGTATATATTACATTTATCTCCTATACACGTATGTTTTTAAAATTGTGTTGCATGCCCTTAAAAAGCACAATGTGTTCAGAAGACTAACAATTATATGCCCGAACAAAACTTACTAGTTAAAACCTCTAGCCCATAAGAGATGAAAAAAAGAGGCACTCCAATGGCGCCACACTGGTCAGTAGCCTAGTCACTATTGGGACTGGCACATCTTCCACTTCTGGTTTATTTGCCTTCAGTCATTTTGGCAGCTGCACTAACAACAGCCTGAAAACTGAATCCATACTTCATAAGAAGGTAATTGGAAGAGAAGAGGGCTTTTGAGGGCATTTTAAAAAAATAAATGGAATAAAGATGCTGCTAAAAGCTATCTTCCTAGATTCACAAGGCTGACAGGAAAACAAAGTTCCAACTTGAGATCAGCGTGGATTAGCAACATGGTTTGCTGTATCATGGAAGGCAGCGGGGTTGGCACACAACCCAGTGTGTTCAGACTACTGGCACTGTTACAACTGCGGCCAGATCTGCAGTCCAGATAAGAACCCGGGGTCTTGGGAGAAGAATCCATTTTAACTATTGCAATCATTTTCCTGGAATACAGTCCAAAATAGCAGGGAACATTTGGAAACAGTTCTTGCTAGTTGTATTTAGTTCAAAAGCTCAGAATATGGGAGCGCTAACATCAAGCACACCCAAACAGAAATAAAAGGTTACCCAGGCTGGTCTAGAATAAGAGATAGTGTTTACTTGGTGTGGATATATATGAAGTGATATAATGAGAAAGATGTTTATGATGATATCAAAACTGTGTGTGGTATGAGTCTGATATTAATTCCATCTCACTAATGAAACAGGAAATCCTGAGATAGGTGTGACAAAGAGAATTACTACTGTTTCTTGTCCAATATTAATTTCTTTTCTTGAATTAAACATTGCTCACCCTCTTCTGTACATTCCAAATTGTTCCTTTCCTGTGTCAGCTTGTATTTTAGGATCAGAAGTGGTTTATAAATGAGACCCTACAGGCACAGTCCTTGTGGCCTATGAGCCTTTTAGGGATGCATGTTTTGGTTGGAACTTGGGTTATAATAATGATAGTAATAATAACAACAACGTGCATGGAATGTTTACTTTGTACCAGGTATGACGTGAGGGCTTTACATCCATTAACTCCCCTGATACTTACACCAACCTTTGGGTTGGGTACTTTAATTATCACCATTTTATGTATGTTGAACCTGAGGTATAGAGAGGTAAGGTAACTAGCCCAATGTTAGTTAGATAGGGAGTGGCAGAGCTGGGCTGCTAACCCGGGGAGCCTGAGAGAGGTGCTCCTCCCTGCACGTCCTTTGACACGTGTTCTATAACACAGCCTCTGGGGAAGAACCTTCAAGTTTTCTGCAGCAGAAAACCCCAACGTCTGCTCAAACTGTGGCCCTCTACTCAAACACCCAGTTAGAGGGAAGAGCCAAGGTCTGGAAGCACAGGGAAATCTGATTCAGTGGAGGAACTGGAAGCTGGTAGGTGTGGATGAAAACCAGATACGAGGCCAAGGTGGCATGAGAAAGAAGCCAACCAGTTCGAGCCTTACAGTCCAGGTCCAGGTTTGGGTTGACCTTGGAACATGGGAAGCCAATAAAAAGCATTCAACCAATTAGCAGGTTTTAAAAGTTCACTCTGGAAGCAATTAGAAAATTTACCTGAAGTGGAGGGGGCTGAATAGATGCCAGGAGACCCTTGAGGCAGCTTCAGTAGCCCAGGCAGCGATGAGGGGTCTTAGATTAAGGGGTTGGTGGTGCAAGACTGTATTATGAATCCCAAGCAGCCCCAACTCTCCCTCTGGCCCAAACTCAGAAGCCAGCTAGCGCTGGTTGTTGGTGTGTCGACGCCCTGAATATGATACCTTGGCTTATGGGTGATATTTTTCTATTCCAATTTTGAATGCAACATTTTATTTGTTTTAGGTAAAATTCATGGCTATCATTCTTGAACATGATTTAGGCCATTTGAAATGTACAAGAAAGAAAAAAAAACACATGTTAAATTTGGCATGGTGTATAATGCAAATAACAGAATTAGTAATTTGCTGTCTTGGATTCCTCCTTCTATAACAAAAAAGAAAGTCTGGCCTGAAATAACAATGAAAAAGTTAAACCAACATGAAATCATTAGGCTGTTTGCTTTTCTTGAGTTCAATCTGATATATGGCTTCAATATTTTCACAAGGATTAGGATCATTTTCTATATAAATCTGTATTTTTGCATCATTAAATTTCAGGTAGTTGAAAAGCTCTAGTAAAACATGAAATGATTTTGACTTGATACATTTCCTGTTAGTATTTAATTTGCAAGTTTAATAAGATCTGTACAAGGAGCTCTAATTATAAGTCCAATTTTTCTTAACGGCAAAAATACTAGCTTGTCAAAACTTTATGTATTCAAAATGCACAGCCTGATTATAAATTATGAGAAATTTAAGTGTGGGTTTCACTTACTACTTAATATAAGTAGCCTCAGCCCATGTTCTGACCTAACAGCTGGCCAGATTTCACTTCAGTTATACTTAAACACTTGTTGAAAGAAAGTTTATTGAGATTTCCATTAGGAATGACTGCTACTGGGAAACATAATTTATTAGACCGTTTCTTACAGGAATAAAGCAAGCCAGATTGATCCAGGATTCAAAAGAGTATTGTTTGTATCCTAGATAAACCAGTAAAATGTTTCTAAATGTGTTTATATTTACACTTCCAATAAGGATTGTTGGGAAGCTCAAAGGTATGCTCTTTAAAACCGAGATTGCTAAAACTGCTATTTCTAAGACATCTTTTGTTTATAAATGATACAAAAATTGTGCCCCAAAGACCAGCTAACTAAAATTACTATATTTGTGTTAATAGAAGTGACTCAAGTGAAAGCCCTGGACGAAAGAAACAGAGGCAGAGAGTGTTATGGTCTCAAATTCTACATACGACTTTGGAAGAACCACTCATCTTTGTCAGCTGAGTTCTCTGAAAGCCATATGTTTATTTTTGGCCTGTAGGGAACTTAGTGCCACTCATTGTTTGTACAAAGTTACTTCAGTGACTGATTATTATTAATTACCCTCCTGAAAGAATTTCAAGTCAGACAGAACTGGAGTTTAGAAATTGACGTGTGTCTCAGCCCTTCCCACTTGAATAGGGAGATCCTGATAATGGCCCTTGTTCATTCCAGGCAAGACCCACACAGTCCCTCTGGGCTTTCTCATGGAACCCTTGTTGGGTGGAAACATTTTACCGACCTGAGGGACATTTACCTAGAAACTTGTCTATCAGTACAGTGACTGATGAGTTATTGTATAAACAGCCACATGTTTCCACATTAAAGATGGTGTTGTTCATAATAACGGCAGGTCAATGGGTATAAACTAGAATTGTCCTGGGAAAACTAGGAAATGATCGAGAACCGCGAAAACTTACAAAGTCTTAAGATCACCCCAAAATGGTATACAGAAAGGATGACATAACTAAGATTTAAACAGTATAAGAGATTACTTTGACTCTTTATTCAAAATAGGGTTTCTCTTATTTCAGATACAATTTGAATAAACTTTCCCGTTGCTTTATCTGATTCCCAGGGCCTGGTGATTGTGAGTTGCAAATCTGTAGAATGGGGTGGATTCCTTAATAAGAAGCAACAATTGACAATCCACCAGGGAAACAAACAAACTACGGCCCCGCCCCCCCCCCCCCCCCCCCCCCACCGCAAGTTAATTGGCACGAGTATTAAAACAAAAATGTAGTAGTTGTGGGTTATTTCATAAATGAAAACTTAGTAAGCCTCAAAAACGTCACATAAAGTGTCCATTTGTGCGGCACTACCTCAAAGCAGTCACTCCATTACCTAGCTTTATATCAAAATAGTCTGACCTGGGTGAGCCTTCTTTTCTATTTGAACAATTTAAATCAATCCATAAGTATTTATTGAGTTTTGAACACCGTTCTATGTAATTTTCCAAGTATCCTTGGCACAATTCCCTTAGTTTTAATGTCACTTGATAAAAGAGTTAGATCCAGTTTAAATCTGTGGTTTGCTATACTCAGGAAAACTTCTAAAGAGTGTCAAATACCCACCCACCCCTTCCCGAGACTTTTCTATACTTTTTACATATATTTTAAAAGATGTAACAGATCATCTATGAATTCTTAAAATTCATAGATAGAATAAATGAGGAAATAGGTAAGTGAATTCTAGATTCTTCTATAACAGTTGGATAATGATCAATTCTCTAACTCTTTTTGGGAGAAGATGATTAGGCTTCAGTTTGCAGTGTGGTTGCACCATGTAAAGGAGGGAGCTCATGACATAACTTAGTCCTGAGGATACAGGACAAAATTCTTAAAGAGCAAAACCAGATCCTACATACAAGAGGAAGAAGTAACCGAAAAACGATGAGACATTTTTGTCTGTTAGGAATGGAGAGAAAGGGAGATAGACACACACAAAAACACACATTCTTACTAAACACACATAGATCATCTTAGAATTCCAGCATACGAGAGAGAAGTAATGGTATGCACCAATTTGTCCTCTTTTTGGATTTTAATCATGGTATTCAGGAATTACGTCAAAGCTTCTGGTGATAGAATAAAAGAGCTATTAGATATTGATAAGTAAAAAGGGAGGTCTTGAGAGAGTGTGATGGAAGTGGGGCTCTGTATGCATTTTGTTTTTTCTTTGTGTCTGTGACAAAGTCCAGGGAAGAGGCCAATGAGGAAATGCAGCCCGGCTGTCTGCAGAGGGAGTAGGGAGAGTGTAGTGTTAGGAGCTGAGCATTTTGAGGCTTAGGTCCAGCACGAGGTTACCATGGGCCTGGTAAGAGATTTGAGGACTACATACTCATCTGTGCCCAGTTAATTAAATAAAAGCTCCCTACAACATCCCAAAGATTAAAGCTAGTCTTCGTCTCCAGATCAGGGAACCAGGACATGGGAAAAAAGAACTCCAAATTAAAAAGGCCAACAGGCGTTTTGATAAATATCTAGACATTGAACAAGAATCCCTTAGAAGGCGTGTTCTCTTGACAGAGCAAAACAAATTTGCAAGCATCTTTTTGAAATTATAGGAAAGGAAAACTTTTGGTGAATAAAAATGTGTCTCATTGTAGCCTTAATACTAACTTAATAGATATATCACTGGTAGCATTTATTACTTCATTTTCATAAATTTATGTATTTAATAATATATACGGCTTCTCACAGGTTCATGACTATCTAAATCTTCCAACTGTCTATTTCCTAATTCTTTTTTTCCTCCTTAAGTTTCCAAAAATGTGTTTCTTTTACATAGGTTGGAGTGGAAGCAACAGCAGTTTGCAGAACTTCTTTGATTATGTAAGGCAGCATTGCTGGTTTGCCTAAGATCATAGAAATGATTGTTTTAAGTTGACTTGTCATTTGAGAGAACACTCTCTTGCTCTTGCTTAGATGACTGGACAGCAAAAACTGGATACAGGTCATTTTATCTTTTTTTGAAGCTACCCTGTTTTGACATAGATTTGGAATATTAGTGAGAATATGTGGAATCATACATGTTTATTGTCTAAATACGCATACTCATGTTCATCTGTTGGGTGTCTGTATTAGTCTGCTACGGCTGCTGTAACAAAGTACTAGAGACCAGGTGGATGAAACAACAGAAATTTCTTTCCTCCTAGTCCTGGAGACAGACAGTCAAGATCAAGGTGTGCAAAGGGCTGGCTTGCAAATGGCTGTCTTTTCACTGTGTCCACACGTGGTCTTTCCTCTGTATGTATCTGTGTCCTAATTGCTGTTTTATAAGGACACTAGTCATGTTGGATTAGGGTCCACTGCAAATTGCCTCATTTAACCTTAATTGCTTCTTTAAAGATCTTATCTCCAAATATAGTCACATTCTGAGGTATTGGACATTAGGACTTCAATTTATAAATCTGAGAGGACATAATTTAGCTTATAAGAGTGTACATAGAACACTTTGAATGTTAATCTCACAATTAGTATCAATTTGGGGTTATTTGGCAGACGACAACCTAGCCTTTTCATAATTATATATCCTTGCACTATTTTACCAAAGGTTTCTTTCTCAGACCAACTTTGCAGAAATAAAATACAAGCAGATTCCTCTCCTTCGTGACATGCTACCAGGAACAGAACCACTGTGGATGACTAATCCTGATGGTACCTGAGGTTAAGACACTGGTGCCCTGCACAGCACATTAGCATCGATGACAACCACTTAACACGTAATCTATCCTCACACTGCAGGGCTCTGAGCCGTGCACACCAGGAAAACAGAGTCGTGGGGTCCCTGTTGTGTTATTTACCCCTGCTTTGAGCTGTTAAGTCCACCACAGCCATTTAGTAAATTATCAGTTTTCCTATTGGCCCTAAATCGTGCCTAATTAAAAATCTGACCTCCACAAGCCAGTCCTCTTCCTAAAGAGACAGAACATAAACAGGAAAAATCAGCTAATTGCTACAAAAACCGCTTTTGTGGCACTGTAATTGGACCTCAGTGAAACAAATGAACCCACTGGGGATTCCTTAATGAATGTTTAACTGCGAACGGTAGTCGGGCACTTAAGCAGCTAGGCTGATGGTCCCTAATGAAATCAAATAAAATCAAATAAAAGAATCTGGCATTTTTACTAACCAGATTTCTTGGCACTATGACATGAAGGATAATATATTTCCGAGTAAATAAATATAGGAAAAGTTATAAATGGAGTGGTGAAAACTGACTTGAAACTGCTCAGATTACACTTAGGAAAATAAAACCCATGGAAAAAACCTCAACAGAGTGACACATGCTGTTTAATTTCACACATGGATTTCCCTGTCATGGAAGTCACTTGAGAGAACTACTGAATTTGAGTTGGACTACTTTCTTATTGAAACTTATGAAAAGTGCAATTTCTTTTCTTTACCTTCCTTTAAAAAATTTTTTTTAGGTCAAAGAATATTTTTAAATTGACAAACGTTAACATCACAGTTTACAGTGCTGTCCACATGCTCCCTCAGGGAGTCAATGACAATTCTAATTTGGGATTCCCATGCCTAATAGACGACAAATGAACTCTAATGACAGTGAAATAGCTCTATAATTTACAGTTACTTTCCGATTCTATGAATATTAAAGGGAACCTTCATAAATCGTTATTATTATAAAGCGTTTAATGATGTGTACCCACCAGGTGTGGCTAGGACTGCTAATACTAATAGTTGTGTGCTTCCCACCTTCCTTGGCAACCTGTTATTTTTAGCCCCCTTTGCATCTAGGTAGGTAGGGGTCATACGATGACTTCTAAGCCATGGACTTTGAGAAGGAGGTCCTCTAGACCTGGCCCATAATCATCCCCAAGACCTCCCATGTGAGCTTGGTCTCTCACTGCTCCTTGGTGGATGGGTGTAGAAGGGTAAACAGAGGATCTCAAATCTCTAAACTTGCAATATTACAGCACCGGCATTATCTGGGAACCCATTAGAAATGAAAATCCTCAGACCCCAGCCCAAACCTACTGAATCAGAAACCCAGGGAGGTGGTCTGATGATCCGCTTTAGCCAGCCCTGCAGGTGATTCTGATGCACTTTAGAGTTTAAGCAGCATGGCTCTTGGAGATAGTAGTTGGAAGGACTGAGCGAGTGTACAAGTGAGAAAACAATCCTTTCCCACCCTAAGCAAGACATAATTAAACTATGCTAAATGCTGAACATTTGGGGTTGGCTATTATAGAAGTTAGCATATGTGCCCTCACTAATTTACAAGTAAAGAAATCTTTTGCATAAAATGTGCACCCTGTTAGTTTCAGCCTCCTTTGCATCTAGGCAGGGGGTCACGTGGAAACTCCTAACCAATGGAATGTGGGAAGAAATGACCTATGCTACGTCTAGGTCTGGCCCATAAAACATCCCTGAGATCTTCTACGTGGGCTTTATCTTCACTGTTGCTGATTGGATGGATGTAGAAGACGATGCAATACTGGGAGATAAGTATTTTTAGTACCTACATCTTGAAAATGAAGAAGCTGATGTCCAAGTTGAGTCATTTAGCTGAAATTACATTACTGCTTTGTTCTAGATCAGACGGTAAACCCACATATATAATATAGAGTTGGTGTCCTCATGAAAGATTTTATCATTGAATTTTCAACATGTGACTTTATATATTTTTTCTTTATAAATATCAATTTTTTCCTTTACACATTTACTTCATTAAATATTTAGTAGTAATAAAGCCCTTTATATATAATTTTGGATGCTTCCACACCATTATTTCTACTCTTTCATGTCAACAATAAAATTTTATTGACACTTGCTGTTTGCTAAACACTATCCAGAAAATAACTCTTTCCACATCTAGCTATAAACCACATTTATTTTACTGAAGTTAAGTAGGCTCTGAATGATCTGAAGAGAGCTTTGTCCCAGTAATAACTTGGGAAAATATTTTACAAATGCTTATATGATTTTGCAAATAGTATTTAAAGTTGGGTGTTATGGAAAAAATCTAGGATAAGTCAACAGACGTGTGTGTGTGTGTGTGTGTGTGTGTTCTGGTTGTGCCACAACCTAACTGTGCAAACTTTAACAAGTCATTTTGGAACCTAGCTCTCAACATCCTTAAATGAAAAATTAGGGATTGTGCTAATTGAACCCTAAAATCTCTTCCACCCCTATAATTCTAATGCAAAAATCCTAAATTGAGAATCCAGGTAGGATCAGTGAGATTGCGTTCAGTGGTTCAGTGTCTCCCCCTCTCTTTGGAAAAGAAAACAAAACTATTCTGTTACTTTGGGATGCTGAGAATGATATAAAAGACCTTGGTCAAGTCCAGAATAGTAATCCTGAGGTCTTTGCTGTTACAAATTGCATTACATGGAGACAGTAAATGTTCCAATTGTTTTAAACATGGTCAGCCATTCAGTATCATTGAATGGCCTCATGATGTGAAGGATGACCACTTGGAATTATGCAACGTGGCAAAATCCTGCAAACGAGATCATTTAGCATCATTATGATTAAACCCTAAGTCACAAGTTCAAGCTGCAGCTCTCCCAAAAGGGGCAAATTGCTTAAACATCTTCCAAATAAGTGTATTAATAATACACCTCACTTGTTGAGTATATTGTCACATACTTGTTGTTGGGCTCATATGAGGTAGTGTAGGCTGTTTATTAACTGTAATATCGTACTTGTACATTTGTGCCTAAGACATTTTCATTTTCCCTTCAAAATCTTAAATTCAGGTTAAAAAAAAAGAAGTCTGCAATGGCAGTAGACTCTGATTCAGATTAATTATAGAGATCTACTGGAATTGGTAACCCAAGTTACTAAATTAATTTAAAACCCACAGTTTATTATTTTCTGAGTGTGTCTAGTACTTGAAATAACTGCTAGCAAGTTGTTTTCAAGTAGAGATCCTTTGGGACTACTTAAATAAATAGTTAGGATTCATTTGAAATTAGCAGCCCTCATTTGTATACAAACAAAATAATGTGTTAAAGCCTTTAAAAACTGTTCAGTGGTATGAATTTAAATTCTGGGCCCTAAGGAACAGTATGTACACCTGTAATTCATGAAGCCTAGCTGTTTACCTGTAGCTCGGAGCCTCAAACTCATTTTTAGTCCAGGAAAATGTATCTTCCAGGGTTTTAGAACCCAAAGCACTTTATCTCAGTTTCTTGGTGTCTTGGTTTTCAGTTTCAGACTTTTTTCCTGATTTGCTATCATCGTATGTAAGGTAAGGGTGGAGTCTGGGGGCTTTGACAAAAGAAGAGCAAGCGAGACCTCAATACAGAGGAGATGTAAGCGGAAGCAGCTGACCTTCCCACCCACACACGCCCCATCCTCCCGTCCAGCCCTCACACCTCCCACCTCTCACTGACTTTGTAAATTTCTGAGCTCCTAATCTTCATCATATCCCACATTCTTGGGGGTTGAGAATTTGTGGTTGAAATTGGGATTTAAAATAGAATCTGGCTAGCAGCTCTTTCATCCATTCAATTAATTCATATTTATCAAATTTAGATTATTGCTGTTAGTAGTGCAGTGCTATTTAAGGTGCTTTCACTGAATTCGAAAGTGACAGCTACTGAGGAATGTTTAATGAATTGTGCTAAGGACTACAGTAGGAATAATCATAGATTACCACGGTAACAAATAAGGACTTCTTAATTTGATAAAGGGAAATTCAAAAATATTGCCTGGAGGAGGTTATGGTAAGACCTAAGCAAAGATTTGAAAGACATTTAAGAGTTATTTGGGTAAATGTAACGGTGGACAGAGGTTTTTCCAGTATATTCAGAATCTCAGAGGCAAGAGAAATTATGCCTGCATGTATTCAGTGAGGCTAGAGCCCCTCCTGTTTTTACGTAAAAAGCATGGTAAAGACAGAGAAAAGCTTTCGTTTTTGGACGCGCGTACCACTTCTTGAGATGGGTAGAAAATTATTGCCCAACCCACTCCATTTTTGCATGTGGTAATAGAGAAATATTGTTAGAAACCTTTAAAAGGAGTAGTTCTTAAGGTGGCAAGATTATCCCCTGGGAGTTTTAATCTCTGTAATTGAAATATTGACCAAATGAGTATTTCGAGATAACAGGAGTTCTGGTCTCAGTATGTGAAGGTGATTGCAGGTTATTTGTCATTTGTTTCTTCAGCCACTGACTCAGAGTCCCAGGGTCCCTGATAGTGGTTTCAAAAGGTCTCAGGCTAATCCACAATGTTGAACTAAAACCTGATACTTTTACTAGGAATTATTCACAGCGATCATACCTCTAGTGGAAGATCTGTGAAAGATTCAATCAACCACCATGAATCTGCAATAAACCCAAGGAAAACACACATGTGGAATGTATGGCACATAATGTGTTTATATATTGATAGTTTTTTTTTGTCATGCAAGGATACATCTTGGAAAGAAAAAAATTTAGAGTAATGAAAACTGTAGAAAAGGGATCAGCATTTTAAAGTCTCAAAGAACAAGCAAATGTGAAAAGGATTCACTGTACCAACCAGAAAAAAATTTTGAAGTTTTCTTCAAAATGTCTTTAAAAAAATACCTGGAGCAGACAGTGCTAGAGACAGAACAGAGTAAGTTATAAAGAGAGGTGGCATGGGCTCACACAGGAAGAGCCATATGGACATATGGAAAGGGAGCCAGAATTGCAATGGTAGAACCAAGATATGCATTGGAAGTGGCAGAGAAAAGAAATGACTAGAGAAAAACAAATACTATTAGATACAAATCTAAGAAAATCTCCTTAATGAAAAAAAAAAGGGCAAATATTAAAGTGATGAGGCCAACTATATCAGTTTTGCAAGACACACACTCACCTAAAAATAGGAAATAAAGATCAACAGGGCTAAAAATGTCAGGTGAAAATTGAAAGATTCACCATGTTTATTTACATACATTGGGCAGATATTATGTCAAACAAATGTTGAATTATAAGATTAAAGAGCAAATTCTGAAGTTTTTAATTTAGGAAAAAGAAAACAAACAAAAAAGCTCCCATCCTGTAAAAAGCAACAAACAGACTGGAATTATAATTCTTTTGTACAACTATGAATGCTAAAAAATAATAAATTATTTCAGAAGTTTGAGGAAAAGAGACAATGCCCTAACAATTTTAAGTCCAGAAATGATTTATTTCATGGTTTTAAAAATGTCATAAAGAAATACTTCAGCACACAGGGAGCTAGAAACTATTCCACATACATATTATTTTGAAAATAAAAAATGTAATTTGAACAAAGATATCAGCTAATCAAGAAATAAAGATAATTTAGATTCTCAGAAATTCTAGAGTTTCCTCTTAAAGGACCAATGGAAAGCAACTAGGTAATTAAAACTTAACTCTAATAATTTTAAGTGGGAGTGTCCAAAATAAATCTCAAGAAGAAGATACATAATTATTAAATAAGTCATTCACAGAAATTCATATACTGTTAACAAAGATAAGGTAGAGGAAAGATAAGATTGAAATATGCTAAATTTAATTTCTTTAATAACATTAAGGGAAAAATCACAAATTTAAACAGTATAAAGCAAAGAATATTAGAAAATACAAGAAGTTATAGGAGACTATCACATATCTACTTGAGCCTTCAAGAAATCAAGTAAACAAGGAAATAAAGTACTTTGGAATATCACAATAGATATATATATACTTATATTCAAATCTATCTACCTATGTCTATCTTCTATCTAGCTACTTTTAGCTATAACTCATTTTGTTTAGTAATTAACATCATGTCCTGTAGCAAGTATTTGTTAAATAAATAAATAAATAAATATTTTATCTACTAGGAAATAACCATTTTAAAAGACAATACTATACTAAAGGAGAAATAAAAATCTCTGTAAATTCTGAAAGAAGAAAATTTATGAGCTATAATGGCTGATAGTAATTCATCAAAATTATAATCACTATTTATAAACAAAAAATTTAAAAATGCTATCTATGAAAGCTAATGAGATAAGACCAAAACTACCTTCACAGAGAAACTTAGAGTTTTATTATTTAAATGTAATGAGAAAATTAGAAAAAGAACCACAAAACCAGCTATGAGCTAATAAAAGTAACAAATATAAAAAATACTAATTAAAGAAATGGAAAACAGAAATAGGTAGAGCTAACATACATAAGAGAAAATGCTTTCAAATAAATTGTAGAAATGAACTCTCTTCTTAATGCCTTTACAAAGAAGGGAATAAACAATTTCAAAATAAGAAACAAAAACCCATTTGTTTACATGTCTTTTCATATGAATGAATCTTTCTATTGGGTGTATAATTATAAATGGGATTTCTGAGTATGGGTATGAATAAAACAGGCAAATTATAATGACTGAAGTCAGTATAGTGTTCATCTACGAAGAAGAGGGAGAGAGTAATGGTTAGCACTGGCATGAAGGGACCTGATAAGGTGCAGATAGTATTCTATTCTGTGACCTAGTGGGAACTTCATGCTTATGTTCACTTTTGACGATTCTTTGAGGCATGCATTTGCTATTTGTGCTTTTGTTCATATGTACATTATACTTCAATTCAAAATTATAAGAAAAATAAAAGAAAGTATACCAGATATAGAATATAGAAAAAATTTTAAGAATATTATATTTATTATTATGTTAGTATATTTGAAATCTTAGTAGCACAGATACTTAAGAAAATATGACAGTAAAACTGACACTAAAAGTTGAATATCTTAACATATAAAACAATGAATAAAGTATCACAAATAATTTTATCCATAATCTTGTCAGAATAATAAACTATGCATTGTTAAATATTTTAGAGAATTATAAGAAATTGAATGCTGCCTAATTCATAGCTACATAAGCCTGACACATATTGCAAAGATAAAGTCAATGTTCCAGAATGATTATAGAAGTAAACATGCTAATAAAATACTGCCAAATCAGTTATACAGTACTCAGAAAGCACAATAAACTGAGGTGTAAAATTTTTATTCATACAACTATCATTTTAATGTAAAGGCAAAATAGTATTTTCACACTAATAGGAATTTAGAAACTTTACCACCCACAGATCTCTGAGGGTTTACTAGAATATATTCTCAGGAAGAAGGAAAGCAATCCAGGAGAAAAATAAGAAGATAGAAGATGCAATAGTGAATAATAATTAGTGGAATACCTACTTTTAAAATTATCTATTTTTTAATGATAATCTAGAACTATAATTTCTGATTTGGGACAAGAAGACAAGGAAATGAGAAAAGAAAAAAATAAGAAAAGGACAGTAAAAGCATGCTGAAATTTTTAATTTTGGGAATGATGTAGATACTAACTCAAGGTATTGGAAGATAAAAGTTTAAACACTTATATATAACCCTGAAAAAAAAGATACACCATATATGTTTCAAACCAATATGGAAAAATTGAAATCAGACAAAATCAATCAAGCCAGAGTGGGTGAGAATGAGAGGTGAGAGGAGGAGGGAAGAGAAACCAAAATAACTCAAATATCTAAAAGAATAGTAATCACAATGAATGTATACAGATAAAACTCAGCAATTAAAATATAGAGACATAGACGGAAGTGAAAATACTCTTGTAAGAGCTATAACTAAAACAAAGTGACACAATATGAAATAAAGGTATGAGAAAGCTGTATCGGTGAAATAAAAAATCAAAGGAACATTGGTACAGCAATATTAAAGTGACAAAATCAGAACTTTTTAAAAAATCGAAAGAAACTGGAGTATGCTAAAAATGTTCTCTAAAAGGTATCCAGGACTTAATCCCTGAATCCTGTGAATGTTATTTTATATAGTGAAATAGACTTTGCAGTGTGATTAAGTTAATGATCTTGAGATGGGGAGATTATCCTAGATTAACCAGGTGAGCCATAAATGCCATCAGGAACGTATTTATAAGAGACATGTAGAGGGGATTTTAACACAGACAGAAAAGGAGGAGGCAAGGGGGAAATAGAAGCAGAGATTGGAGTGATTCAGCCACAAGCCAAGGACTACTGGCAGCCACCAGAAGCTGCAAGGAAAGTATTCTCTTCTAGAGCCCCTGAAGGGAGTGTGGCCCTGTCAACACCTTGATTTGACCCAGTGATACTGATTTTGGACTTCTGAGCTCCAGAACTGTGAGAGAATAAATTGTTGTCTTAAGCCACCAAATGTGTGCTAATTTGTTACAGTAGCTACAGGAAAACAATACAGAAACCAATGAAAATCTTTCTTCTCATAAAAGGAAAAATGTGGCCCCAAACTACATCAATACAGGAATTAAAATAAATCAAACAACATAGCCTCAAAACTATATAAAGTAAAAATTAACAAAAATACAGGAGAAAATTGCAAAGGTCATAATCAAAATGATAAATTTTAGTACTTCTCTTTCAGAAAGTCAAGTGAACTTAAATGAGATATACTTTAAAAATTCAATTATCATGTTGAAAAAGCCTGTTCTAATAGATCTATGTAGACTCTTATATCCAGAAAAAAAATCATCCTTTTCAACTACACATGGAGTCATTTACAAAAATTGTCATGTGACTGGCCACAAAGGAAGTGTCAATCAGACTTATATTATGTAGATCCCCCTTCTGGTCATAATACAATTCATTCAGAAACTAATTTCAAAAAGGTAGTTGAAATATAACCCTATATTTTAAAACTAAAAACATCATTCTAAAGAATTTATACAATTAAGAATAAAACTTGCATACATTATAGAATTTTTCAGACTGAATGACAGGAAAAGCATATAACTCAAAACTTGTGGGAGACAAGCAAAAAAGCACTTATATGAGAATTTGTGTCCTTAATGCATTTAATTAAAAAAACAAAGAAAGACAACATTATTATGCTAGCATCTATACCAAGAAACCGTAAAAAGAGCACAAATTAATAAATTAATTCAAATAAGTTGAAATAATATTAAAGTAAAATAATAATTAAAGAAGAAACATAAAACATATACTAAAACTTATCAAGAACACAAAAGATAAATCTTTGAAAGAACTTAAAACAGACAAATTGGGAACACTGATCAAGGAAAACATGGTTGAAATAAATATATTAAGATGAAAATAAAATTAGCTATAATTACAATTGAGAGTGAAAATATATATAATACTATGGAGAACTTAATGCCATTGTATTTGAAAGCAAAAATTAAATGACGATTTTCTAGAAAAATAAAATGTCTCAAAATGATAAAAGAAGAAAAACTGAATATCCAAGTATATTTAAGGAATGAAAATGACTATTGAAAAATACCCTACCCATAAACTCTTAAAAGTGACCAGATGATTTTACAGAGGAACTGTACAATGTTTTCAAGCCACAGACAATCCCTAATTCAGACTATTTGAGAATATAGACTAAATAAATAAATCTATATGCCTCATTTTATAAGATCAATGGAAATTCTAGAGGTGATTTCAAATAATAAAATGTGAGCTAATAGAAATTATACCAGGAAAGTTAAAATGGTTCAACTTACAACCACAGCAATGGTTAAAAAGACAGCAAACCAACAGTAATAGTTGCAGTAGATGGAGAAAATAAATAAAAAGCATAAAATGCAATACCTGTTCATAAAAATATCCTCCCAATAAAGTGAAACAGAGAGAGACCTTTCATCATCTGAATAAAATGTATTCAGTAAACATCAGTAGGTATCATTTTTCTTAATGACAGAATTTGAGAAATATCTATATTAAAGGCAAGCACAATACGAATCCCTCCTATCATTGATCATTCTACTAGAGATCTTAGCCAGTGAAACTAAAAAAGAAAAAAAGAAATAAAAGTATAATGAATGGAAAGGAAAATGAAAAATTGTTATTTTTGACAGACATTTCTACGTAGGGAACCCCCCCACACACAAATCAATGATAAGTATAGAATCTGTATGAGTTCATCAAGATGCTAGATATAAGCTCAACCTACAAAAATCAACAGCATTAAGAAAGTGTAATAAATGGAAGTGGTTTTGTTACCTCACTGGTTTTTTGGATACTAATGGGATTACCAAACAGTGCCAACATAGAACACTCCTTAATTGTTTTTGTTGTTATTGTTATTTTGGGGGATCTGGAAAACAGTCAAAAATTCACTCTTAAAGGACAGAACTGAGGAAATTTAAATGAATTTATTTTTTAAGTGATTGATTTATGAAATTCGACTTCATTCTTAAGAGTTATGTTTGGAAAGATAACAATAAGTGCCACTAAAATTTCATCGCATTTTCCTTCCTTACTAGAACTCAATAATTGTTTGTAACTATAACGTTCATTTCACGCAGCTGGAGAAAAGTTTACATTGTGGTCAGCTGAATACCATGACTGCCTTCAGAGCAGTAAATAGCAGTTCATTTTTGGATGCCTCTTTGATCTATTTTAGAGGCTGAACTAATGACATACAGATCTGGCCTTTCCGCCTTAGCAATGGTCCTTCAAATATCTCTGATTTTCTGTGATTAAAATCATCAAAGACTATTGTCTGCAATATTTTAAAGTGCAGAAATATCAACTCATGGAAAATCAAGTGCATTTAATGTGGTGTGTTCTTAAAATGCCCTAGTAATGACTTTCAAAGATACTTTCCTGATGTATAACTTTTGTTATCAGTAAACAATGACTACACAGTGAAAATACCGAGATGATTATATGCTGTCCAAATAAGCAGATGTTGTTCTATAGTTATCGAGGGCTCTTTTCACGGTCATATTAATTTATAAGATAAAATGTAAGATTAGTTTTAGCAGTTTTCACTTATAAGTACATGGTCTTTATAAAATCTTTGTGACTATCTCAAGTTGTACAACATAGATTTTATGCAAGATAGGCAAAATATCTAAATGAAACTTACTGGCACATCATTTATAATTTAAAAATTATAATTATGAACTATTTTCTAACAACAATACTAGATAATAAAACTCTTTTAAATAAATAGTTTTATTGTTAGTAACTCAATCAGAAAAGATAGTATGGGGAAAGCAAGAGCCTTGTCTCTTTGTAATTGCTGTTTCCCATCTCACACTCAGTCTCTCAGGGTTCCAAGGGAACTCTGCAAAATTCTAGAACCCTAAGTGGGAAGCCATTGATCTTAATGACTAATGATTATAAGTTTAATCTCTCTCTCTCTCTCTCTCTCTCTGGGTGTGTGTGTGTTTTTCTAGGTAGATAGGGAGACAGATAATAGACAGAGGTATGTTTCACAGAATTTTTGAAAAATCCTGTCCATTGTACTATATTCCATATTTACACACACACACACACACACACACACACACACACACATTATTTCAGATTTGACTCTTGTGTATGATTTTTCTCTTACTATAACACATTACCACAAACTTAGAAACTTATAATCACAGACACATTTATCACCTCAGGAGTCTAGGCATGGTTTAGAGGAGTCTACTGCAAGGCTTCAATCAAAGTGCTGGCCAGGGCTGAGTTCTCATCTCACAGCTTGACTGGGGAAAGGGTTTGCTTCCACTCTCACTCAGGCTGATGTAAGAGGAATTTATTTCCTTGTGACTATAAGTCTGAGGGACCTCGCCTCTTGCTGGCCGGAAGCTTGAAACTTCCCTTAGTGATTAGTGTCAAGCATTGGCTTCTTGACACGTGAGCCTCCTAACACTGGCCACTAACTTCTTCAAATCCAGCAAGAGAAACAGTCTCAAGAACCAATCTGCTAGCAAGATGGAGTCTTATAAGGCAATCATAGGAGGGACATCCTATCACCTTTGCTGTATTTTATTTTTACATGTCACAGGTCCTGCCTACATTTAAGGGGGTGAGGGATTACACAAAGGAACGGACACCAGAAGGTGGGATCATGAGGCCCTCCTTAGAGTCTGTCCACCAAATTGTTTGAAATAAGAAAATGAAATACTTGTTTCCATTTGAACCTGGCTGTCTAGGTGTTAGTCAGCAAACAACTCTAGTACTTCACGTCCAAATTGAGCAAAGCATGTAACGTCATTCTCAAAGAGATGGGTACATATATTTTTTATCGCAGAATGAATTGGCAAGTCATACATCAATGAATGAGAATGTATAATCCTATTACACAGAAAAAAAATCATTGGAGTAAACAAGCCAATGTACTATGGTTCATATATATATGCCTAGTTCATAAGGAAGTTTGATAGCAGTTTCTCTGTAAGTAAATAATTGATATGGAACTCATTTTCTAAATATAAATTATACATAGCATCTTTATTTTTTTATTTTGTATTTAAGTTTTTAAATACTTTATCCTAATAGCTATCTTAGAGTTTACTAAAATATTTTGAGCTGCATCCTGAACAATATTTTTATGCAAATTATTTCATAATTTATCTATAGCCTACTTTTTAACATTTATTTTTATTGAGACATAATTGACATGCGCATTTTGTAAGCTTGATGTGTACAAAGTGTTGGTTTGCTCTATTTATATATTGCACTATAATTACCACTGTAATGGTAACTCACACCTCTATGATGTCATTACCTTTTTCGTGGTGGGAACAATTAAGATCTAGTCTCTTAGCAACTTTGAAGTTTATAGTATAAACTTGTTTGTACAATATAGACTTGTCTATAATCACTATGCTGTGCATTAGATCTCCAGGACTTATTTATCTAATGGTTGCAAGTTTGTATCCTTAAACAGCATTTCCCCAATTTCCCCACCTCCTAGCCCCTGGCAGCCATCATTCTACTCTCTGTTTTTGCAGGTTAGGCTTTTTTAGGTTCCACATATAAGTGATACCATAAAGTATTTGTCTTTCACTGACTTACCTCACTAAGCATAAGCCTTCAAGGTCCACCCATGTTGATAAAAATGGCAGGATTTCCTTCTTTCTCATGGCTTGATAATACTTCATTATATATGTACATCATGTCTTCTTCATCCATTCATCTGTTGATGGGCACAGGTTGTTTTCCTATCTTGGCTCTTGCGAATAATGCTGCAATAAACATGGGACTGCTTATATCTCTTCAATATCCTGTTTTCATTTCCTTTGGATATATATCCAGAAGTGGAATTGCTGGATAACAATTCTTAAGAAGTTTAGCCTTCTTAACATTGTATTCCTTCACCCACATTTCTTGATATACAAGTATAAAATCCTGAAAGTACTATATTTATACTTGCCTTTAACTTTGTTTAACTATAGTATCTTAGGATATTTCAAAATGACACATATATATGAATAATTTGCTTACTATGTTATCAATCATGTATACAACAAACTATCTATATAATAGAATTTTCCAGACTATGGAATAACTACTAACTACAACAATATTTTGGGTTTCCTGTTTCATGTGCATGTTTTCAACCACTTCCCCGATACATAAAGACCCTTTCTCTTTGATAACCTCTTTGCAACCATTCAGCGAATGTAGCCATAGAGTCTTCCTGGTGAGGTTTAGTCTATAAGCCTAAAATAAGGTAATGTCTAGTTTTCAAGAAGTAGTCTAAAATAGAAACAAATTTTTTTACTTTAAAAGTAGCCATAATTTTTATTATTCTAAAAGAAATTTAAATGCAAAATAGATTAATAATAGTTAGGCTTTATATTAAAGATGAGACATAAAATTTTTAAAAAATATGTTTACAGATAAATAGTCTTAGCCTAATCCTTTATTAATTCCAAAATTGCTTAGACTGCATCTTTCAAAAATCATCCTTTAACTTCACCTTAGCAGCAAACATCTTTTGGAATTGTTACTGACTCTAGGATTTCAGGTCAAATAGGTTTCTACATTTTCCATGAGAGATAACATGTTTAACATGCTTTGACTCTGAGAGCTAATGAAAGGGATGGTACTAGGTGACTTTCCAGAGTTATCAGTTACAATATCAATGGACTATTCTTTGGGCCCCTTGCCTTCCCGTGCTATGTTCCTAACTGGCTTAGAAACAAAAAACAAAAGGTATGTCTGTGTGAGTTGAAGAAACAAGAGGAGTGCTATCTCTATGGGTTAATCATCTTATCTTACATATGTTATAAACATAGATGATTTCTTAATTAATTTACTGTCTAAAAAACACACTTGTTTTTGTTGTATGACAAAAAACCAAATTTTATACAAAAATAAACAAAAAATATATATACAAATTATATACAAAAAATATACAAATTATACAATACATAATATTGTATAAATATACGAAATATACAATTATCGCATAATTTTTTTAAACAGAGAAAAATTAACCCACATCCCACCTCCAGTTATAACTAATCTGTTTTGCTGTGTAGCCATAATAAAGCGTCTTTATTATTGTCTGCTGACATTATTTATCCTTTCTCTCAAGAAAATAAATGGTGCATTTATTTTCTTGAGAGAAATTAACCCAATATGAGTGTGCTGGTTTTCCTGTTTTTCTTGTCAACCCAAGATATTTTACATATTAAAATATTTCAAAAAGTATTTAGTATTGTTTTTATTTGCATTTCTACTTTTGCAAGTAAGGATGAACATACTCTCCTGTTTGTTATTTCCTTTTGTGGCAATATCATTTAATGTAATTTGACGGATTTTGTTTGATATTGAATTAAAAATTGATTTATTAGAACTTTAAAAAATACGTTGACCTTCAGCTTAATATATAAATAAATATTCAGCTATTGTTTCTTGAGAAACATTTTCTCTTTTCTTTCTCTTTTCTCCTTCTGAATTTCCCATGACACATATATCTGACTATCTGATATTATCCAAGCAGGCCCCTGAGTTATTCTGGTTTTTTTTCTTCTTTTTTTCACTCTGGGTAATGTTTATTTTTCTATCTTAAGTTCACTTACTCTTTTCTTTGTCATATCCATTTCGTTAAGTTAATCCAGTAAATTTTTTCAGAATTTTATTTCTTATTACTAATATTTTCATTTGGTTCTTTATTGTTGCTTCTATTTCTCTGCTGAGACCTCTTACTACTGAGATTTGCATGCATGGAAGACATGTTTTATTTTACATCTTTGAGGATACTTTTTTTTTCTTTCATTGAATGAAAGAGTCTTTAAATTCTATAGTGCTTTACAATTTTCAAAAGTTTCACACACATGATTTCATATAATCCTATAACCCTTTTTTGCCCCTCCCCCCTTACCCTTACCCTTGTATTGCCCCTCTCCCCTTCCCCTTTGTTCTCCATATAAGTCTGCTTCTTTTTTGTTGCATTCACTAGTTTGTTGTATTTTTTTAGATTCCACATATAAGTGGAATTTGTCTTTCTCTCTCTGATTTATTTCACTTAGCATAATGCCCTCCAAGTTCATCCATGTTGCTGCTAATGGCAAAATTTCATTCATTTTTATGGCTAAGTAATATTCCGTTATATATGTATATATATGTGTGTGTGTGTGTGTGTGTGTGTGTGTCTGTCACATCTTCTTTATTCATTCATCTGTTGATGGACACTTAGGTTGCTTCCATACCTTGGCAATTGTAAATAATGCTGCTATGAACACTGGGGTGTATCTTTTCAACTTACTGTTTTCATTTCTTTTGGATACATACCCAGAAGTGGAATTGCTGAGTCATATGGTAGTTCTATTTTTAGTTTTTTGAGAAACATCCATACTGGTTTTTAGTAGCTGCTTTTAAGTTTTTGTTGCAACATCTGGTTTATCTTGGGTTGGACTCAAATGATTTTCTTATCTCTTTGGAATGTATTCTATTTTCTTAGTTCTTCACATGTTGGGTAATTTTTTTTTAAATATCTTTATTGGAGTATAATTACTTTACAATGTTGTATTAGTTTCTGCTGTACAACAAAGTGAATCAGCTGTATGTATACATATATCCCTGTATCCCCTCCCTCTTGAGTCTCACTCCCACCCTCCCTATCCCACCCCTCTAGGTCGTCACAAAGCACCGAGCTGATCTCCCTGTGCTATGCGGCGGCTTCCCACTACCTATCTAGTTTACATTTGGTAGTGTATATATGTCCATGCTACTCTCTCACTTTGTGGTAATTTTGAATTGTATCATACACATTAATGCTAAATTAAGAGAATACTGGATTCTGTTATTTTTCTGTGATAAGTATTTTTTTCCTTTTGTCTTAGCAAATACTTTTTTGTTTTTTATTGGAGTATTGTTGATTTACAATGTTGTGTTAATTTCTGCTGTACAGTGAAGTGATTAAGTTATACATACGTATATATTCTTTTTGTATTCTTTTCCATTATGGTTTATCACAGGATATTGAATATAGTTCCCTGTGCTCTACAGTAGGACCTTGTTTTTTATCCATTCCATATATAATAGTAGCAAGTAGCTTTTATGTCTGAGATTAAACTGCTTTAGCAATCCTTCCTCCGACTCTTTTCCTATTAGGATTCCTCACGCTCTTCAGCATTCACGTTTCTTGGCTTCTCTTTTCTTGTTTATCAGACCAGGAAGAATAGAATATTCACATGTATGCTCTTGCCTTTGCTGTGTGTTCTCTGTTCCTAGCCTCAAGGAAAAACTGCAAAGAGAGAAACTAAGCTCCACATCAGTGCACCTCCAAGCAAGTTTCCACTCCACCAAAATCTGCCTGCTTATGTTAAGTATTCAGGATAGCAACCTTCAGAACAGGAACACAGATCATAGTTCAAACATTTTTTTCTTTGTTTAAAGTGCTGTGATTCTGTTCTATGCGTGCATAGTTCAGATATGAGTCAGCAATGTGAGTAAGACAGAGTCTGGGGATTCTGGCTCCAGCTCTTTCCCTTCTGGTGTTTCCCCCACACTCTTCAATGTTCATAGTATCCAGGTTTCATTGTTCTGCTTCCCCGGCCAGAAGGATTTTGGGATTTCCCATGTGCATTCCCTGCCACTGCTGTTTGCCCAAAGGACTAGCATAGCTCCTCAAAGATGGTAATTATTTGTACCACCTTCTGCCTTCCTCCTCCTGGTAAGCATAGGTTTTCTGCCAGAATATATCTGCTCTCTTCACTGTCTGTTAGTCCAGGTTTTATAGTTATTGTCTGCAAGGGGGTTGGGGGAGGTTCATGCAGTAGGGTCTAAGTCCCACATGCCCGGATGTGAAAAAATTCTAGTGGATTTCAATGGATTCTACTTACTATTCTTCTGAATTCTGTTTTTTGGGTTTTTTTGCTGTTATTTCTTTGATAATTTTCTTTCTCCATTTTTAAATTCTCTATTTCTGGACTTATTATGCAGATACTGGCCTTTCCCATGGCTTATCTTTTCTCTCAAAATGTCTTTTATTAGTCTTTTGCATTATATTCTGGGGATTTTCTCAATTTTATTTTGCAATCCTTGAATTCAATTTTTAAAATTTTGACACTTATTATTTTATTTTCAAAAACATCTTGTCTTTTATTGTTTCTTTTTGATAGTGTCCTACTTTTATTTATGAATGAAACATCCTCTTGACTCTCCCTGATCATACTAATTAGTGATTTAAAACTTTATTTTTCTGACTTGTTTAATTTTTGTTAGTTTTTCTATTTATTTTGGTCCTTCTCTTTCTTGCTACGGGACAAGTTCCTTGATTTTCCGTTCATGTTTTAAATTGAGGCAGTAAGAGAGCTGATTTGGGATCTCTGTAAACATGGGCAGCATTTCGCCAGTGGCTGGCTTTTACTTAGTGAGTAGATGGGGAACGGGTGGTAAAGATGTCCACCACCCACACTAACTGCGACAGTTCTGTTTAGTTTGTTCAACAGCTTCAGAGAAGAGTCTTCTAATTTCTTGTCTGAGAGTAAATTCCATTCTTGTGTTCTGTACACCAGGGTAGGTGAATGGGTGAGGGCTGTTGTAGGATAGGGGGGGTCAGTTTTTCTTACATAGACCTTTAATTACCTTCTTGTTTCCACTCTTATTTCTCACACTTGCTCACAGGTTCTTTCTACTGGTTTTAAGACTGGAGATTCCCAGTATTCTTGCCATGTGATATCTTCTGACGCAGACTTCTTTATGTTGTGACTTCTATTTCATTCATACTGTACTCATATCTTACAAATTTGATGGGATTTCTTTTATGTTTGCAGCCACCATTCTGATTGATTTTTCTATTTATTTATACAGTTTTTATTCCCTAAACTATTATTTTCAAAGTTATTTATTTCGTTCTTCCTACTGCCTTTCCTTTTCCTCCCTCCCTCTCTCTTCAGTCTCTTTTCTGTCTCTGATTTCTCTCTTCTCTCTCTATCCCCCCTTCCTTCCTTTCTCCCTTCTTCCTTCCTTATTTTTTTGTGACAACAAGGAGAGGCAAACTCCATTCTCAATTGGCTCTTTTGAACCTTACTATTTGGGGATGTTAAGTAATATATTTATTCCTTCAACTTTTTCTTCTATCTATAAACTGCTGAATATAGCTTCAATTAAACATAATAATTCACATTAAAAAGGTTGTAAGTCTGCTTTAATTAAAAACTTGTGATTATAAATATTTAAATATTCAATTTTAATAGTATTTATTATACTTATAAAAGTTGTTTATGATTATTTTAGAAAATACAAAAAATCGACAATGCCATATAATCACTAAGTCTTATCACTTAAAGACTAATAGTGTGCACATAAATGAAGTGGTATAACAGTGCACAAGTGCTTTAGAAACTTTAACATAGAAATAAATATATAACATAGAAATAAATAAATTTATTTTGTAAATTTAATCAATGTGCAATATAATTTAAATTTAATCAATGTGCAATATAATTACAGGATCTAACATGATAGGTTTATTTACAGATTCAGCAGAATAAACATTGCCCTGCTAAGAGGTATATCAGAGAGCAAAAAGAGAGGGAGCCCACTGGAATTCGTGGGACCATTTCTCTATTAATTATCTCTCTGGAGGGTTTTCCTCATCCTTTTTCCTTTCTAGAAGATAACTTTTTTTTTTTACAAGCACATAATGTGTATATATCTGAAAATACATAGGACTCAAACCTTTAAGAAAATTTGAGGATGCTGTTAGCATTCTTCTCATATAAAGGGGAAAATCTAATTTTGAAAGTGTACACAGAGAAAACTTTTGGATTTGTAAGTTATTACAAAAGTCTATAATTTTTGCTGAAGGAAAATCTTTAATCACAGATATTTAATCTCAGTGCATGTCTAATCAATTGGCAAAGTAACTAAAAGTACTGTATCTCAATTTTGTTAAGTTCATGATTTTGTTAATCTTGGGGTTGTTACTAGAATAAGATAATGATTAAAATTACCACTCTGTAAAGTAGGCACTACATTGTTATTTTAATAGGAACTTGCTGAGGTCAGAGCTGGGTCTAAAGGTAGGAGCTACAACTCTATAGGATCATATGAGATGCAATTAAAAATTCATTTCTTACCTTGCTATTTAATTTTTCATATGTGTAAACTTTATCTCTTTAATCGGACCAAAGATGTCCTAATTGATAAATTAATTCTCACCTAGATTAGAAATATTTGTGTTATCCGTTAACTTCTTCCTAGCCTGCACCCTTAGATTTAATCAGCATAGTTACCAAACTGCCCATTTCCATGGTAGCTCTTCTTATTCAAGTCTCCTAACTCTTTTCTCTAACTTCTTTTTTGTTTTTTTTGCTGCAATTCATCCTTCTCCTGTCCTGAGAATATGGACTTGATCATGTTGAGTATGCCTAACCTTCTCCTTTTCTGAGAATATGGATTTGATCATGTTGAGTATGCCAACCCTTCTCCCAAAGCTACATGGTTTCAACGCCTACATCAAAAGTTCTTACCATAACAATCAATTCTGCTTATCTTCAGGTTTTAGGCTATCTTCTCATATGTACTCATTTTGTCTTTCTCTGCTTCACCCACACCAAGCAAAACATCATTGCCTAGGCGAATATTATGAAATAAACCTTTGGGATTTTCTCACAATGTTTCCTCTATCTGGAATGATCTTCCTTGTCTAGGTTAAATCCCACCAACACTTCTAGGCTCAATTAAAATTCAAACTTCATCAATCTTCCCTACAGTTGTAAATTAGTCCATATCTTGATTGTATTAACATACATATTATATACTACAATATATAGGTAGCAATGCACACATCTGTTTGCCAGCAGTAGATTGTCAGATCGTTTGGATAAGAGATCAGTTGTTAAATATTTGTATTTCTTACAAATTCTGCCACATTATCTTGCTAATGCATCAATTACATTGGCTACTGCTGTTTAAAACTATAAACATCTTGGCCTTGGACTTCTTAATTTGAGACTATGAGTTAAATAAGTATGAGAAGTAGAAATAATTGATAGAGTTTGCTTTCTTTTGTGACATTAGATCTAAACTTTAAGAGAATATGTGGTGCTGTGAGCATTACAACACAGTGACAGAGAGATGTCTCTCATCAATTAGACCATCTGCTACTATATCACATAGAAGGCAAGTGCAATTAACTGGGGAGATATTTAATTTATGCAATTAACCGGGGAGATATTTATTTATGTGAAATTAAATGGGGAGATATTTATTTATGTGAAAATATTTATATTTAATTTATTCACTTTTTTATTAATGCATCATTTGCGTATGTATTAAAATTCAACATACTAAGTGTACATTTTGATGAATTTTGGTAAGTTGTACAACAACTTAACTGCCACCACAATTAGGAATAGAACAGTTCCCTCACCCTACAGTTTCCCTCTGTTCCTTTGCACTTGATCCCCCTTTTCCACTCTTGATCCCAGGTGAGGACTTACCTTCTTTCTCATGTATAGTTTTGCCTTTCCTAGAACTTCATATCAATGTATTGATAATTATGTAGTATGTGATGTTTTATGTTTGACTTCTTTCACATAGAATCATGTTTGTGAAATTCAATCATGCTTTACATATGTTAATATCATATTACTTTTTATTTTGGAATAGTATTTCCTTTTATTCTATTGCTGTGGTGTATTATATTAATTATTAGTGTTAATTATTATTAACACTACTATAATAATTAATAATTAGTATCAATTAATAATAATTTTATTAATAAAAATAATTAATTAATAATTAGTAATAATTAATATTACTATTAATTATTAGTGTTAATCCAACTTTGCCTTCCTGGAATAACTCTTACTTGGTCAAGGTATATTGTCATTTTTATATGTTGCTGGATTTCATTTGTTAATATCTTGATATTTTTGCATCTATGGTCATGGAAGAAACTGATTTGTTTTCCTTGTGGGGGACATCTTTTTCTGTTTTTGCTATTAGGATGTTACTGGCTACATAGATTGTGTTAGGAAGTGTTCCCTCTGCTTGTGTTTTCTCAGAGATTATAGAGAATTGCTGTCATTTCTTCCTTAAATGTTTGGTAGAATTTTCCACTGAAACCATCAGGGCCTGGTGCTTTCTTTTAGAGAGTTATTAATTACTGATTCAATTTTTTTAATGTGTATGCTCCTATTTAGATAATCTATTTCACTTTGTTTGTGACTTCGTAGTTTTTGTCTTTCAAGGTACTGGTCCATCTCACCTAACTTAACAAATATTGAGATGAGTTGTTCATATTATTCCTTTATTATTCTTTTATGTCTCTGGGATCAGCAGTGTTGGACCTTATTTCACTTCTCATATTGGTAATTTGTGTCTTTTTTTCTCTTTTTCTTGGTTTGCCTGGCTAGAGGTTTATCCAATTTATCAATCCTTTCAAAGAACCAGCTTTTATTTTTATTGCTATTCTCTATTGTTTTTTGTTTTCAATTTAATTGCTCTTCTTCCTCTTATTCTCTAAGGGAGAAGCTTAGGTTATTGATTTCAGGTCTTTTCTCTTTCTAACGAATACATGCAATACTATAAATTTCCCTCTATGAACTGCTATTTTTGCATCCCATACGTTATAAGATGTATTTTTATTTACTTCAAAAAAATTTTTTTTTTTGTAGTACGCAGGCCTCTCACTGTTGTGGCCTCTCCCGTTGCAGAGCACAGGCTCCGGACGCGCAGGCTCAGCGGCCACGGCTCACGGGCCCAGCCGCTCCGCGGCATGTGGCATCTTCCCGGACTGGGGCACGAACCTGTGTTCCCTGCATCGGCAGGCGGACTCTCAACCACTGCACCACCAGGGAAGCCCCTACTTCAAAATATTTTAAAATTTCTCCTGCAATTTCTTCTTTGGCTCGTGTGTTATTTACAAGGGTGTTGTCCAATCTCCAAATATTTAGGGATTTTCCAATTATCATTCTGTTGCCGATTTTTACTTTAACTCCTTTGTGGCCTGAAAATATACTCTGCATGATTTCTGTTTGTTGAATTTTGCTAAAGTGTGTTTTATCACTCAGGATGCTTAATTTGGCGAATGTTCCATGCAAACTTGAGAGGAATATGTATTCTGCTGTTACAATGTTCATTCTATAAATGTCATTTAGGTTACATTGATTGGTAGTGCTATTCAGGTCAACCATCCTTACTGATTTTCTGCCTGCTTAATTTCTCAGTTGCTAAAAGGGGGGTCTCCAAATATAATAGTTGATGTTTCTATTTCTTTTTTCTGTCCCATCAGCCTCTCCCTCACATATTTTGATGTTCTGCTGCTAGGTGCATACACATTAAAGATAATTGAATTATTTTGGGGGGAACTGACATCTTTATCATTATGGATCTATTTATCCCTCACAATTTTTCTTGCTCTGGAATTTGTTTTGTATGAAATAAATATTCCTCTTTAGTTTTTTTTTTTCTTTCAGTTAGTGTTAGCATAGTATATTTCTCTCATTTCCTTTTCTTTGAATCTGTCATTTTATTTGAAATGGTTTTTTTTTGTCTGTCTGTTTTGGTGTACAGCATATAGTTCAGTCCTTATTTTTCTTCTATTCATTGTGACTATCTCTGTCTTTAAATTGATACATTTAGATCACTCACATGTAAAGTTGATATAGTTAAATTAATATCTACCATATTTGTAACTCTTTTATATTTGTTGCTTTTGTTTTTTCTTCCTTCCTTTTTACTATACTTTCTGTGGTTTTAATTGATCATTTTATATGATTGTTTTATCTTCTCTCAGCATATCATTATACTTCTTAAAAAATTTCTTTCAGTGGCCGCCTTATAGTTTGTAAAATCTAATTGTAACTTCAAAAAACACTCTACTTCTTCAGTTGTAGTAAAGATACCTTGTAACACAATGTTCCCATTCATCCCTCTTTCCCTGTATGATATTTGTGTCATTCGTTTTATACCCGTCCTTTACATCCACCGGGAGCTCAACTGTGCTGGGAGAAAGCTGAGCTGCCAGATGTTGGAGTAGCCAATTAAAGCAACAAGCTCAAGATAAATGAGTTAAGCCTTTAATAACTTACTTGAGATGGTATAAGCAAGAGGCTACAACTGGAGATAGCTCTGACATCCCCTGTTCCGTTTTTCTCCATGGAACTGCGAACAGTGGACGGTCAGGTGGACTAGCACAGATGTGGGTTCATCTCCTGTCAAGGGAATGTGATGAAAAAACAGCCATTCTGAGTTACTGCCTAAGCATTTCACAGTGTGACAGCCCTGCTCACACCCAGAGCCTGGACATTTAGATAAGGACCTGAGCTTAGGATTCCTGCCACAAGGTCTTGCTTTGCTTTTCCTGAGTCACCTTTCGAAAATAACTGCTTATACTTACAGAACCACCTATGAAAAGTTAGTGACCTCTGCCCCAACCACCTTATAAGTAACAGGTGCTTGCTACCCTGAGCTATGTCTCTTGCTTGCTTGTGACCTGGGATAGAGGACTGCCCTTCCCCTGGCTCACTGTACACCCACGCCCCTTTTCTGGGATGTCTAAGTGATAAATCTTGTGACTTTACTTCCTTTGTGTGAGTGTATAAAAACTGCACCTTCAATCAAAACTGCTCTGAGGTTTACTCTTCCCCAGAGTGGGAGCTCAGATGCTGAGGGACCAACCTGCTGACCCCTTTGGGGGGGTATACCTCCTTAGTCTGCAGGTCATAATCTGCATATTCTTAATGTAACACATGAGCTATGCCGCCCCCCCCCCCCCCACAAAAAAAAAAAGAGAGCCTTGAACAAAGGTCTCTGGCAGTATGGATCCTGGGGTCAGGGTCAAGGGTAGGAGTGGAAAAGTACTGGGTCAGAGGCGTGAAAAGTAGTAAAAGGTTTCCCCTTCCTTCCTCTCCCATAAGGAGGCCTCCATAAAGGTGCCTGTAGAAGATCTTTGTCCAAGGCCTCTGAGAGAAAGACCTAGGAACGAAAGCACCGGGGCTAGGAAAGCAAATATGCAAAAGTATGACTGGGGAGAGGGGCCTGAGTCCTTGGCTGCAACTCCCTTAAGAGTCTGTGGCACACCGGCTGTGCACCAAGTCTGGTGTGGGGCGGGGAGGGCAACTTTCCCCTGCCTGGGCTGCCAGGGGAGCCTCTGTGATTTACCATGGTCAGGGCCGAAACACAGGTTTTCAACCTCACCTGATACCCATTTGCTGTAATCCCTCAATATATTGTAGTGTTATTACTTGAACAGTGATCTTTTATATCAAGAATAAAAAATATTTTATTCTAGCGTCATTTATTCATTCTCCAATGCTTCCTTTCTTTATGGAGCTCTTAGTTTTTGACCTATATCATTTTCCTTCTCCCTGAATCACTAATTTTCACTTTTCTTGCAGGACAGTTCTCCTGCTGCTGAATTCCTCCAGGTTTTATTTATCTGAGAAAGACTTTATGTCTCCTTCATTTTGAAGGATAATTTTGCTGGATATAGAAATCTAGATTTATGTGTTGTTGTTTTTTTTCCTTTTAACATCTTAAGTATTTCACTCCACTCTCTTCTTGCTTGCATGGCTTCTGAGAAGTGTGTTGTATTTTTGTTGTTGTTGCTGCTGCTGTTGGTGTTGACTTGTTCCTCTATAGGTAAGGTGTTTCATCCCCAACCCTAGGTTTCTTTCACAATTTTCTCTTTGCCTTTTTTTCTTTATAATTTGAATATGGTATGTCTAGATGTGGTTTTGGGTATTTAGTCTGTTGGTTGCTTGCCGACCTTCCTGGATCTGTGCTTTGGCGTCTGTTGGAAATTTTGGACAATTCTTGGCCATTATGACTTCACATATTTCTTCTGGTCTCCTATCTTTCCTCTGTTTCTAGAATTCAAATTATACATATATTACATCTTTTGAAATTTTCCCATATTTTTTTCTGTTATATTCTGTTTTTTTCTTTTTCCATTTTATTTCTTCTTTGCATTTCAGTTTGTAAAATTTCTACTGACCTATGTTCAAGCTCACTGGTTCTTTCCTCAGCCATGTGCAGTCTGCAGAGCTCACTGAAGACATCCTTCTTCCTTCATAGTGGTTTCATTTCTAGCGCTGCCTTTCGATTCTCATAGGTTTTTACTGCTTCTGACTACATTACCCATCTGTTTATGCTTGTTGTCCACTTTTCCATTAGCAACCTTAATATACTAATCATAGTTCTTTTAAATTCCTTCTCTGATAATTCAAAATGTCTATCAAAACAGGGTTTGGTTCTGATGCTTGCCTTGTCTCTTCAGCATGTTTTTTTCTTATGTTTAACATGCCTGGTAATCTTAATTTAAAGTCACAAATAATTCATCAAGTAATAGGAACTGAGGAAAATAGGGCTTGAGTGTGAGGTTTTATGTTAATCTGGCTGGGAGTTGGGCTGTGTTTAATGAATGCTTCAGAGTCTGCTAGTATCCTGTTGTCTTTCCCGCTACCTTGAAAAAGCTGTAAGTACTCCCAACTCAGACCAGAGCTGTCTTATAGCTCTTCCCATTGCAATGCCTTGTTATTATACCAAAGCCCTGTTGGTGTGGTGGCAAGGCGTTGCAGAGAGAGGGCATTCTATAACCTGATGACCAAACCTCAGTCTTTTAGGGGGCCTGTGTCCCTGGGCTGTGACCATCACTCATTCCTCCCTTAGCCATTCTTCCCTTAGGTGAGACAAGAAGGAGGGAGGAAACTGGAATCACAAAGTGCCTTTCCTCCGTGTGGAATATGGTCCAGGTAAGGACATGTTCCCTGGCAAGTAGAGCTTTGTTATGGAGAACACTCTGGGCATAGTTCACAAAGTTTACTTTTCCTCCTCCTGCCAAAGCTGATTTTCTTGGCTCTTAATGTGAGAATTTGGTGGAGTTCTTTGAGGTCAAAACCACAAAAGAGTTTAGGACTCCCCGTAAAACTGCAGCCACCAGGAATTTCTCACTCTCAAGTGAATCCAAACTCAGTCCCTAATGATTCATAAAAATTACCATAAAACTGTTCCAACCTGTTTGTAACTCCAGTGATTTCTCTCCCAGGTAAGCTTATCTTGGCTGTGATGCTCCCGCTTCACCTGTCTTTCTTGATTTGGGAATGGCAGTTTTCCCTGTTTGTTTAGTTCTGGGATGGATCTAAGAAAAGTTGGTGATTTTTAGTTATTCCAGGCTTTTCTTGTTGTAAGGACAGGAATAGTGCCTTCCAAGCTTTTTATATGTTAGCACTGAAACCAGAAATACCAGTCATGCGTTTTGACTCCTCCAATCCTGAAACTCCAATTATTTGCATGTACACCATTTACTATTGTTCCAGAGCACTTGGGGAAACTATATTTTCATCTCACTTTTATGAATATGTTTTTATTTCACTTTCATCTTTATATTTTTATTTCACATTTTTTTACATCATTTTGGATATTTTCTCTTGACCTATTTGTATGTTCACTGAATCTTTCCTTTGCCCTGTCCAGCCTATTGGCAAACCTGTAAGAGAGATTCTTTCATTTTTAATATTTATTTTTATTTCTCGCATTCCCATTTGACTCTCTTGTTATATGTTTCAGCTCCATGTGAAATTTCCTGTCTTGTTATAGGCATTCTTATATTTTTGGTTTCATGTGAAAGTTACCTGAAATTAAGTGCACTGTCAAAAAGGATAATTAAGTTTGTTGAGTGCATACTATTTGTAACTTATTTCTTCTTAAAAGTAGTATAATTAAAGGTCATGTTTTAATTATTAATTTACAAGTAAAACTTAAAAAAAACTAAATAATAATTATAAAGAGAATCAACATTAGACAAATTGTAGAAGTGGGTAGAAGATATTTCATAAAGCCTTTGGATGGACAAAAACTATTTATGTATGTACTCTAACATTTTTTCAGGAAAACTGGTCATTTCTGTTCAGTAGAGACAGATTTTTATAGTCAAAGGAATGGTGAAAATTTTCTGCCTTTGAGGCAATTGTAAAAATGTTTTAATGTGCCTCAGCTGGAAATTTCTATGTCTTGCCAAATTAGATAATCACTTTCTCCCTGCAAAAGTGTCTTTTATCTTGGAAATGGTTTGAGAATACAGTATATTTTAAAACTATGCTAAACGTTTAAAACATTTTACTGTTTGGCATGAAAATGCTGATTTTTAAAATCTCTGCCTTAGCTACCAATGTGAGAATTCCTATAAATGAAGTAAAGTAAAACAGAAACAAAACAAAACAAAACCAAAAAACCAAAAAAATACCCAGCACTATAGCTTGTGGGAGGGACCTATCAAGAAAACATACTTTAACTTGTAGTAGGGAATGGTTGGTTGATTATACCTCATTCCTGAATACCTTTAAAGCAAGTTTTATTTCCCCTCCTCCTCTGGTGGAATAAAAAAACATTTTAAAAAGTATTTCTAGAATACTATCTACTGAAGATTCAACTTAATTAGAGTTTAATTATGATTTATTTTCTATTTAACCAAATAATAGTAAACTCACTACTAAGTGTCAAATGGACCTATATGTGGTTGCATCTTTTTCCAGATGCTTGTCTGATTTATTCTAAAATTAATTACCTAATATTTTAAAAGGTTAATAATGAAAACCTGTAATTTTTGGGGGGTACTCTCATAATCTAATAATGGATATCTAAAAAGCTTTCTAAAATTGTATCCTGACGACTACACACTTATTAGAATGGCCCAAATCCAAAACACTGACGACACCAAATGCTGGCTAGGATGTAGAGCAACAGGAACTCTCATGCATTGCTGGTGGGAGTGCAAAATGGTACAGCCGCTTTGGCAGAGAGTTTGGTACTTTCTTACAAAACTAAACATATTCTTACCATACACAATTCAGCAACCATGCTCCTTGGTATTTGCTCAAAGGCGCTGAAAATATATTCACACAAAAAGATGCACACAGATGTTTACAGAAGCTTAATTCATAATTCCAAAACCTGGAAGCAACCAAGATATCCTTCAGTAGTAGGATGGATAAATAAACTGTGGTGCATCCAAATAATGGAATATTCTTCAGTGCTAAAAAGAAATGAGCTGTCAAGTGATAAAGAGACATGGAGGAAACTTAAATGTGTATTGCTAAGATAAAGAAACTAATCTGAAAAAAGTACATACTGTATGATTCCACCCATATGACATTCTGTAAAAGGCAAAACTATGGCAACAGTAAGAGGACTGATGGTTGCCAGGCCTTGGGGTGGGGAAAAGATGAATAGGTGGAACACAGAGGATTTCTAGGGCACTGAAAATACTCTGTATGATACCATAATGATGGATGTATGTTATTACACATTTGTCCAAACTCATAGAATGTACAACAGTAAATTTGTACTATAAAGTGATGCATAGAGTTTGAGTGATTGGGGCGTGTCAATGTAGGTTCATCGATTGTAACTAATGGGGGGCAGTAGATGCAGGTTGTGTCTGTGTGTGTGTTGGGGGGGTGTATGGGAAATCTCTAACTTCTGCTCAATATTGCTGTGAACATAAAACTACTCTAAAAAATAAAGTTTAAAAAAAAGATTGTATCTTACTCCTTTTTCAGTGGCACATCCAGTGTATTTGAGGGTGGTCATTTCCATTCGGTAGAGAAAGAGTTTCATAGTTAAAAAAAATTCTGACTTCAATAAGGTAAATCACTATATTGCCAGAGTTTTAACAGTGTCTCTAATGAGGCAGGGCATAAATTTCATGAGTTTTGGGGAGTCTGGTCTAAGGTGGGCTTTTCAATGTGGAGGCCTGATATGATCAGGTGAGGTTTATGACATAATAATTTAAAGTGGTGGACATAGAGACATGAGGATCCTGAGGGGAGAGAATAAAGCCATTCTTCAGAGTAAGCAGTGCCTTTTTTTCTCTTTAAGAATATTTTCTTTTATCCATACCAGAAGAGAAGATGCAAATAAAGATCCTAGTTATAAGTTAAATTAAGAACGTTCATCAATCATATTTTAAACAAATGAAATCTACTGAGATTTTAAAAAACCAATCAGTGAGCTAAAGCTGTAATTTACATTTTGCTTTCTTTTTTGCATACCACATATACATCTTTATCATGCTCTTAAGGACATCATAATCATAAAACATTTCATCAAAACATTTACAAAAGTAATGAGATACCTATTCACGGCTCTTAATGAAAGAGACTAAATACCTCTCTGCTCATGGAGGTCTCTACCTTGGACTTTTATTTAATCGCAACAAATCCATTATCTTGAATACCCAACTAGCTAAATTTTTAATATTTTATTTATTAGCTTTATTTTTCTGGATAGAGAAGGAAAGCAAAGAACCCTAAATGGGCAAAAATAACATAGCTTCTTAGCCTTTAGAGGGAAATTCTTTACTGTGATACCACTCTAAATGTGCTTCTGATAACCCTCTTTCACAAACAGGAAGTCCGTATGCAATATAAGCATATTTATTTATAGCTTTAATTATAACATTCATATTAGTAGCATAAAAGGGAAACTTCAACCCTTACTTTTAAGGAATTTATTTTAGGCTTCTGCTATTAATAAGGAATGGGGATGCTGATAGCTTAAATTTTTTTATATTAAAAGGCTCATTTGCAAAAAGCAAAGTAAATGGAAGAAAAATCATTTATTCAAGGACTGCTAATCCAGCTGATTTGCTTCTGGGCTTAACTGGATTTACCTAGAATTGATATTTGGTGTCAGCATGTGTTATATCATCAACACAAACAATAGTTACCCAACGTAAAAGAGGCTATGAGGAAAAGTAAACTCCAAGATTAAAAAACCTCAAACCAAAGACAAAAATATTAATTTATTTGACTCAATCTTAGTATAAACACTGTTTAGTCATGTATGTTTTAGACTTACTATACCAGCTTATTGCTATATTTCTACATTTCTACCCTTTACATTTATCTTATACACAGAGGCAGTAAAGGAAACTAGAGTCCAATAAAATGGCTTTGAAAATAGTTACACGTGTCTTCTTCTGCTTGGCAGGTAGCCACATAGACTACTGTCTCCAAAGGCAGGTTTGCAACATCTGAATTCCAAAGGCAGAACATATCATCCGTCACTAGGGCTTTTCCATTTGTGTGTAGAAAAATGAACTTATCCTTTAAAACTAAGCAACAAAAGCCATGTCTGGGGAAGAATTTGCACACTATTTATGTATATTTTATTCCACTTACCTTTGAGAAGTTAATATTGGGTGTCTTCAAGTGAATATCAGGAATATTTTATTTCTAAAAATGTAAAAGAGATTAAAGAGAACATTTAAATGCCTAAAGAAGACATTTTTTCAATATAAATGTTGGTGAATATATGTATTATGTATATGCCAATCTGGAATATAAATATATTTTATATATAAATGCATACCAATATCACATAAAATTGCAGCATAGTCAATATTTTTAGTTGCATAACTCGCATTCAGACATCCTTCACTACCCTCTCCATCTTGTTGAAAATGTACACCCTCGTTTATACTGGCACCTCTAAGTTTCTTTTCTTGTTCAACTTTTCCTTTTTCCATTACAGATCTCACCTAATAGGCTAGATAATGTATTTGTTGATTATGTCTGTTGATTACTATTTCTTCCTGCTCTAATGTAAGCTTTATGAGAGCAAGGTTTTTTTAATTCAGTGATACATGCCATTTGTCTATAACAGCATAGCATATATAGAGTATATGCATAATGAATGAATGAATATGTTACAAATATTATGTGTGTACATATTTATGTGTGTTAGTGTATGTGGGGATAGATGGATAAATAGATAGATAGACAGATAGATAGCTAGATAGATAGATAAATAGATGTGTTTTCAGACTTTCACATTATACTTTTCACACCTTATCTCTAATTTTTCTTCTTTTGGAGTTTAAGCCATCCTTCACTTCTCTGTCATTTAAATAGACTATGGAATGCATAATATTTAGACGTTTAATTCAAAAGGTCCAACTTAGCTGCCTAATATTCTGACCTCAGAGTTCTAAGATATATGCTCCAAACATGCTTGAAAAAAATAGCCTTTTTCATTTTCTCAACTTACGAATACTATCATAGTGCCCGGAACTTGGCTAATATTTCTCTCAAATGAAATGAAAAACTACTCGTAAGTTGAATGAAACAATCTGAGTTACAAACAAATCTTCCAATGAAATAGTCACCTGAGTTCAAGGGTATCATCTGAGCCATGGTGGTTTAAGTGCAACCATTACCACGCCATAGCAAAATAGAAAATTATTCTGCATAATCATGTGGTAAGTTGGTGGATTTAAGATCTAGAAGGCTCATACCTGAATACTTCCATCACCAATGGCAAACCAGTTGGGCTGCCACAACTTATTAAGCCACTCAGGTGAATTTGACAGTTTGTGAAAAAAATATTTAAAATTTTTACTGTAATATTCAGGTGTCTGCTCAAAGTGTCCCTCCTCAGTGATATCTAAATAGTACCCTCTTCTCATTTTTACTGCCTATTATAAGTTATATTTATTTTACTTCTTTGATTATTGTCTGTCTTCCTTACTAGAATAGAAGCTCTATAAAGGCAAGAACTTTGTAGGTTTTGTCCATCCCTGTCTCGCCAGTGTTAGGAAAAATATGCCTTACAGAGTGTAGGTGCTCAAGTAATAGTTGTTAAATCAATAAATGAGAGAAAATAAGTAGCACAAGGAGGGAGTGTCCTTTTAAAGGGCATTTGGTTGCCTCCAAAGTCCCTTTTCACCCTTCAGCCCCCCCTCCAAGGAAGGTTCTGAAAAGCCTTAGTACCGAGCATTTAAAATAATAGATACTTTTTTCTGAAAAGCATTTTTATCTTTCCTGTAAATATCTCTACAATGTGAGTTAGAATTCTATTGTCACATTTATGACGTCACATTAGAGAATTCAATACCTTCATAATTGCATGCTTATTTCTCAGAAATTACCTGATTTTTAAGTTACTTTGTTTTTGAAACACTAGGTTGAGTGCTAATCTGAAAACTCAAGATGTATATACGTATGTTACTTGAGAAAATGGAATTATACGGATGACTGCAAAAGATGCAGGCCTTTGATGGTAGAATAGAAAAGAACAACATTTCAATTTCAGACACGTTCAGTTCAAGGCATCTTTTAGGAATTCAAGTAGATATGAAGAGTATACAGTTGAATATAAAAGCCTGGAGTGAGAGGAGAGGTCTTAGCTGAATATATAAATTTTGTAGTCATTATCATATAAATATTTAAAGCCATAAGAAAGGAGGTGAATGTAGACAGAAAGAAGAGGTCTGAAATTGAGCTGAGATTCTCTGATGCTAAGCAATTGTGATGATGGAATTTACCAGGTAAGGACTATAAGGCAATGGGATCAGAGAAGTAGAAGGAAAAAATAACCAGGCAGCTGCGGTGCCCTAGTCATCAAATAAAGTAAAAAGATATCTGAAATGCTGGGATTGAAATGCTGGAATCGAAATATACTGGTTCTCAAGGTTTTAAAAATTATTTTTCTTTCTATTTTTTTCGTTGTAAAACTAACAGGCACATGACAGAAATATTAGACAGGAGAAGAGAACTTAATTCATATTCAAGTTCGGTAAAGCATGAGTAAAGATTTGTTGGAAAACCTAAAAGCCGGTATTAGCCAAGTCCTTTCAGTCTTTTTCTCTTTATGCATATCTTTAAATACTGAACGAATTATGTATAGATTTTTACCAAACTTATTCATTTTACATTAAATCATGAACATTTAAAACATTACTGTCAATTGACTACTATTTTAAACTTTTTTATTAGATATAATTGACATATAACACTTTATTCATTTCAGGTATAGACTATTTCTTTAAATAAAAAAATAACCATTCATAAGGGATTAAACTGTATTTCTTAATCTAGTATTGGTGGATTTTCAGATTTTATCTTTCAGCCAAAGTGACTGTTTTGTGTCTCTCCTCCCCAGGGGTACAGGGTCCAACCATTTCCTAAAAGGCAATGGGCTCCCGCCTGTGTCTAAGAGCTCCCTTCCATGGCCTCCAGAGTCTGACTGATTTCCTTCTACCCCTCCCCTAGTGGCTTAAGGCACCTGCTTTGTAGGAACTATCCAGAGAAGTGGGCAGGGCTTATACCTGTATCCCCAGCGATGCCAATCACTTTCTTCACTACCCAGTCCTCATGTTTCTCCTGAGCATCTTGTAGAGGCCCTTGGGAAAAAATCTTGCAAGTAAGTGCAAACTCTCCTTGTGCCTAGGGCCCTTAGCTATTCCAAAGTAACACACTAGCCCACTCTTGGCCTTTAAGGATTCACTAAATGTTTTGCTTATTTCTTTTGCACTCACTTCTGTAATGGTCCCCTCTTTCTCTCATGTTCCAACTGAGGTGAGACAGTTCGTGTGTCCTATCTCTCCTTGGATGGGTTTATGCATCTTTGAGCTTGGTTTACTTGGTTGCCTTGAGGAATCAGCTCTTTAATGAATTCAAGAAAAGTTATGATATTGTAAATAATCTAGCCTTTTCTCCTTATTAGGTTTGAAGCAATTTTCTTTGCAGCTTTCCACTCCTAGACAGAAATGGAATAGTACCTAAATCATTCATTTGGCGAATATTTTCCAAGCTCTACTAACAACAAAGCCATTATACCAAACCATGTTGTGGGCACCTAAAGATGTATAAATCATGGTGGAAGCGTAATATTCTTTTCACGCTCAATGCAGTAGTGTGGAGGCATCCCTGCTTGTTTACGCCACTGGCAAACTTGCTTTCCCATCTGAGGTTCAGCTTCTGGACGCCAAGCCTCATTCCTAAGAATGGCTTATAAGTCTAGAGATTCCTGGTTGCTTCTTAGTCTGTATCAGTAACCACTACCATATTACAATTTTGCCTACTGAAGGCGCTCAAGGCTTCCTCTTTGCTCTTTATTTCTTCCCTCAGCTGGCCAGGTAAGAGTCAGAGGGCCTGGAGCAAACTGAAATAAAACCCCTGCAAGGTGCTGGTACATAGGATGTAATTCTTCTGAGGACGGTACCTCTCAGCTATTGTTTTTTTTTTCACAAGCTTAATTAGCTCCTTCATATTTAAAATGAGAGAGCTGAACTAAAGAACCTTCAGAGTTCTAGCCAAATGACCTGTGACTCTTTAATTTTGCTGTCTTCAGCAAGGAAGATGAATTATGATTTAGAGTTGGAAAAGAACATAGAAATATATACTCTGAAGTTATTGCTGAAAAAATGAGAAAACTGAGACAAAAGAAAGTTAAATGATTTGCCCAAGGCCACACAGATATAAAATGAAAACCAAAAACAAAGAAGAACAAGGTTCAAGTTACTATTCCTTGACCACAATGAAGGCACAAGAGAGTGGATACCGAGAATGGATACAGGCACAGATGAAAGGAACTGTGTTCGAATCCTGGGTCTACTGCTTACTTACCTGTAAAACCTAAGCAAAGTGAGTCAACCTTTCTAACCTTCTATTTATTCTTTTAGGAAATAGAGACAATAATAACAGTATGTGTTTCCTATAGTTGAAGTAGGCATCAAATGACATTATTGCTGAAAGCTCTTGACCAAGTGTTTTCAATAAATATGCAAGGACCTTTCAAACAGTAAAATGGTCTTTATGGTATTACTGTATGGACTGCAAATGCATGAGAAAAGGGAGAAACTGTCAAATCAGAATTGGCAGTGTTTTGAACAGAACTACGTTGCATTGTCTCATAGGTCTGGCCTAGTTAATTTTGCAGGAAGGGATTTCTGGTGATTTCTTTTTTCTTCTCAACACTTTGCTGTACTCTAAATTTTTTCTTTGAGCATGTGTTGTTTCAACAAAAATAAAGTCTAAAGAAAAAAATTATATACAGGAAGGTCAGGAGTAGGTTGCAAATTTGGTTTATGTCATTATTCAGAATGGGCAGTTTTTAAAAATGTTTAATTAACGAATTAACATATCTGTTTGCAAGTGTGTGGGAGGTGGTGGTATTCTAATAACACTGCACTCCTTTAGATGAGAGTACAGATGGGGGTGTGTGTGTGTTTGGGGAATAAAAAACGGAGAAACAAATTTGGATCCAAGCTGCAGGAGAGTAACTGCAGTAGAACTCATATTTTTTCTCCAAAGATTAGCTGTGGTAGCGAGCACTGCCAGCTTGAGTTTCTAAAATTTATTTTCTAGCCAGTGCTATTATTTTTATTCCTGTTTATTGACCAAGAACTGCTTCATTTACTGAACTGACCGCGTTGCTGAGCAGTTGGCCTGCCCTGTGGTTTCTGCTGCACGGGGCCCTGTTTGTAATGCCCACTGCTGTCCCATAGATGGCAGCATTTCCCAAACAACGCCAGCACCAAGCCTGGGGCCCTTCCTGCTCTCCTCCCAAAGAGAAAACAGCTCCATAATCTGTTGACAGGATTAAGGACCCCTGCTGTTTTACAGGAAGTAAATAAATCCTTATGGTATTCTGGGAATCTCAGGAGTATAGAGAGTGGTAAGGAATTGTTTATTCTATGGTAGAGGTATCAAATGAATATTTACAGCATTTAAAACAATTACCTCAGATTGATGTGGACTCTGGTGTTAAAAACCCAGCCTGTTTGCATTATCTAGTTTAGAATATTTCTTAACCTCTTGCTCAGTAGGTTTACTTTCTGAGTACAGAATTTCGTGCTAGTACAGTTTTTAGAGTTGATAGTGAACGCTAAAGCTGGAAGACAGTGACGTTTTCTTTCTAATTCTGATGAAGCATTTAGAAATTAAAATATATCTCCTGTGTATGCAAATCATTGTATAAAACCTACACCACATGATATTATGAACTACAGGAACACAATAAGCAAAATAAAATATACAATAATAGAAGATAAATAGTATCACTCACTGTGGGTATGTTTAAGTACAAGGTTATCTTTTACTTCAAAATTCACCGAAATTCTCAATTTTAGATATTATTTAAGGTAGACATAAAAAAGGACTCGTCATAAATCTAGAATATTGATGCTGCATTAAATGCTTTTAGTTAGTATTCTTAAATACGTCTCTTACGTAATTCAAAAATGACACAGAGCAATCATCTAAATCCATCAGTGAGATATACTCAGGGATTGATTCAATGTTCCTATTCAGGTTTTCCACTGCCCTAGGGTGAGTCTTTTTTTTTGTTTTTTTAACTCCAAATTTTTTCTGCAACTTCCTTTATTCTATATGTTCCAAGAAGCTGATGATTTTTTATTTTTAACATCTTTATTGGAGTATAATTGCTTCACTATGGTGTGTTAGTTTCTGCTGTATAACAAAGTGAATCAGCTATACATACACATATATCCCCATATCCCCTCCCTCTTGCGTCTCCCCCCCCCCCCCCATCCCACCCCTCTAGATGGTCACAAAGCACCAAGCTGATCTCCGTGTGCTATGCAGCTGCTTCCCACTAGCTATCTGTTTTATGTTTGGTAGTGTATATACGTCCACGCCACTCTCTGGCTTCGTCCCAGTTTACCCTTCCCCCTCCCAGTGTCTCAAGTCCATTCTCTACGTCTGCATCCCTATTCCTGTCCTGCCCCTAGGTTCTTCAGAACCATTTTTGGTTTTTTTAGATTCCATATATATGTGTTAGCATACGGTATTTGTTTTTCTCTGTCTGACTTACTTCACTTAGTATGACAGTCTCTAGGTCCATCCACCTCACTACAAATAATTCAGTTGTTTCTTGTTACGGCTGAGTAATATTCCATTGTATATATATGCCACATCTTCTTTATCCATTCATCTGTTGATGGACACTTAGGTTGCTTCCATGTCCTGGCTATTGTAAATAGACCTGCAATGAACACTGTGGTACATGACTCTTTTTAAATTGTGGTTTTCTCAGGGTATATGCCCAGTAGTGGGATTGTTGGGTCATATGGTAGTTCTGTTGTTTTTAAGGAACTTCCATACTGTTCTCTATAGTGGCTGTATCAATTTATATTTCCAACAACAGTGCAAGAGGGTTCCCTTTTCTCCACACCGTCTCCAGCATTTATTGTTTCTAGATTTTTTGACGATGGCCATCCTGACTGCTGTGAGGTGATACCTCATTGTAGTTTTGATTTGCATTTCTCTAATGATTAGTGATGTTGAGCATCCTTTCATGTGTTTGTTGGCAATCTGTACGTCTTCTTTGGAGAAATGTCTATTTAGGTCTGCCCATTTTTGGATTGGGTTGTTTGGTTTTTTTTGATATTGAAATACATGAGCTGCTTGTATATTTTGGAGATTAATCCTTTGTCAGTTGCTTCATTTGCAAATATTTTCTCCCATTCTGAGGGTTGTCTTTTTGTCTTCTTTATGGTTTCCTTAGCTGTGCAAAAGCTTTTAAGTTTCATTAGGTCCCATTTGTTTATTTTTGTTTTTATTTCCATTTCTCTGGAAGTTGGGTCAAAAAGGATCTTGTTATGATTTATGTCATAGAGTGTTCTGCTTATGTTTTCCTCTAAGAGTTTTACAGTGTCTGGGCTTACATTTAGGTCTTTAATCTATTTTGAATTATTTTGTGTATGGAGTTAGGGAGTGTTCTAATTTCATTCTTTTACATGTAGCTGTTCAGTTTTCCCAGCACCACTTTTTTTTTTTTTTTCCTTGTGGTACACGGGCCTCTCACTGATGTGGCCTCTCCCGTTGCGGAGCACAGCCTCCGGACGCGCAGGCTCAGCGGCCATGGCTCACGGGCCCAGCCACTCCGCGGCATGTGGGACCTTCCTGGACTGGGTCACGAACCCGCGTCCCCTGCATCGGCAGGCGGACTCTCAACCACTGCGCCACCAGGGAAGCCCTCCCAGCACCACTTATTGATGAGGCTGTCTTTCCTCCATTATATATTATTGCCTCCTTTATCAAAGATAAGGTGACCATATGTGTGTGGGTTTATCTCTGGGCTTTCTATCCTGTTCCATTGATCTATATTTCTGTTTTTGTGCCAGTACCATACTGTCTTGATTACTGTAGCTTTGTAGTATAGTCTGAAGTCAGGGAGCCTGATTCCTCCAGCTCCATTTTTATTTCTCAGGATTGCTTTGGCTATTCGGGGTCTTTTGTATTTCCATACAAATTGTGAAATTTTTTGTTCTAGTTCTGTGAAAACTGCCATTTGTAGTTTGATAGGGATTGCATTGAATCTGTAGATTGCTTTGGGTAGTATAGTCATTTTCACAAAGTTGATTTTTCGAATCCAAGAACATGGTGTACCTCTCCATCTGTATCATCTTTAATTTATTTCATCAGTGTCTTATAGTTTTCTGCATACAGGTCTTTTGTCTCCTTAGGTAGGTTTATTCCTAGGTATTTTATTCTTTTTCTTGCAATGGTAAATGGGAGTGTTCCCTTAATTTCTCTTCCAGATTTTTCATCATTAGTGTACAGGAATGCAAGAGATTTCTGTGCATTAATTTTGTATCCTGCTACTTTACCAAATTCATTGATTAGCTCTAGTAGTTTTCTGGTAGCACCTTTAGGATTCTCTATGTATAGTATCATGTCATCTGCAAACAGTGACAGCTTTACTTCTTTTCCCATTTGGATTCCTTTTATTTCTTTTTCTTCTCTGATTGCTGTGGCTAAAACTTCCAAAACTATGTTGAATAATAGTGGTGAGAGTGGGTAGCCTTGTCTTGTTCCTGATCTTAGTGTAAATGGTTTCAGTTTTTCACCATTGAGAACGATGTTGGCTGCGGGTTTGACATATATGGCCTTTATTATGTTGGGGTAAGTTCCCTCTATGCCCACTTTCTGGAGAGTTTTTTATCACAAATGGGTGTTGAACTTTGTCGAAAGCTTTTTCTGCATCTATTGAGATGATCATATGTTTTTTTCTCCTTCAATTTGTTAATATGGTTTATCACATTGATTGATTTGCATATAATGAAGAATTCTTGCATTCCTGGGATAAACTCCACTTGATCCTGGTGTATGATCTTTTTAATGTGCTGTTGTATTCTGTTTGCTAGTATTTTGTTGAGGATTTTTGCACCTATGTTCATCAGTGATATTGGCCTGTAGTTTTCTTTCTTTGTGACATTTTTGTCTGGTTTTGGTATCAGGGTGATGGTGGCCTCGTAGAATGAGTTTGGGAGTGTTCCTCTCTCTGCTATATTTTGGAAGAGTTTGAGAAGGATAGGTGTTAGCTCTTCTCTAAATGTTTGATATAATTTGCCTGTGAAGCCATCTGGTCCTGGGCTTTTGTTTGTTGGAAGATTTTTAATCACAATTTCAATTTCAGTGATTGTGATTGGTCTGTTCGTATTTTATATTTCTTCCTGGTTCAGTCTCGGAAAGTTGTGCATTTCTAGGAATTTGTCCATTTCTTCCAGTTGTCCATTTTATTGGCATAGAGTTGCTTGTAGTAATCTCTCACGATCCTTTGTATTTATGCAGTGTCAGTTGTTACTTCTCCTTTATCATTTCTAATTGTATTGAGTCTTCTCCCTTTTTTTCCTTGATGAGTCTGGCTAATGGTTTATCAACTTTGTTTATCTTCTCAAAGAACCAGCTTTTAGTTTTATTGATCTTTGCTATCGTTTCCTTCATTTCTTTTTCATTTATTTCTGATCTTATCTTTATGATTTCTTTCTTTCTGCTAACTGGGGTTTTTTGGTCCTTCTTTCTCTAATTGCTTTAGGTGTAAGGTTAGGTTGTTTATTTGAGATGTTTCTTGTTTCTTGAGGTAGGGTTGTATTGGTATAAACTTTCCGCTTAGAACTGCTTTTGCTGCATCCCATAGGTTTTGAGCCAACGTGTTTTTATTGTCATTTATTTCTAGTTATTTTTTGATTTCCTCTCTGATTTCTTCAGTGATCTCTTGGTTATTTAGTAGTGTATTGTTTAGCCTCCATGTGTTTGTATTTTTCACAGATTTTTTCCTGTAATTGATATCTAATCTCATAGCATTGTGGTTGGAAAAGATACTTGATATGATTTCAATTTTCTTCAATTTAGCAAGGCTTGATTTGTGACCCAAGATATGATCTATCTTGGAGAATGTTCCATGAGCACTTGAGAAGAAAGTGTATTCTGTTGTTTTTGGATGGAATGTCCTATAAATATCAATTAAGTCCATCTTGTTTAATGTGTCATTTAAAGCTTGTGTTTCCTTATTTATTTTCATTTTGGATGATATGTCCATTAGTGAAAGTGGGGTGTTAAAGTCCCCTACAATGATTGTGTTACTGTCTATTTCCCCTTTTATGGCTGTTACCATTTGCCTTATGTACTGAGGTGCTCCTATGTTGAATGCATAAATATTTACAATTGTTATATCTTCTTCTTGGATCGATCCCTTGATCATTATGTAGTATCCTTCTTTGTCTCTTGTAACATTCCTTATTTTAAAGTCTATTTTGTCTGATACGAGAATTGCTATTTCAGCTTTCTTTTGATTTCCATTTGCATGGAGTATCTTTTTCCATGCCCTCACTTTCAGTCTGTATATGTCCCTAGGCCTTAAGTGGGTCTCTTGTAGACAGCATATATACAGGTCTTGTTTTTGTATCCATTCAGCCAGTCTATGTTTTTGGTTGGAGCATTTAATCCATTTACTTTGAAGGGAATTATTGATATGTATGTTCCTATTACCATTTTCTTAATTGTTTTGGGTTTGTTATTGTAAGTATTTTTCTCTCTTGTGTTTCCTGCCTAGAGAAGTTCCTTTAGCATTTGTTGTAAAGCTGGTTTGGTGGTGCTGAATTCTCTTAGCTGTTGCTTGTCTGTAAAGGTTTTAACTTCTCTATCAAATCTGAATGAGATCCTTGCTGGGTAGAGTAATCTTGGTTGTCGGTTTTTCCCTTTCATCACATTAAATATGTCCTGCCACACCCTTGTCACTTGCATAATTTCTGCTGAGAAATCAGCTGTTAGCCTTATGGGGATTCCCTTGTATGTTATTTGTTGCTTTTCCGTTGCTGCTTTTAATATTTTTTCTTTGTATTAATTTTTGATAGTTTGATTAATATGTATCTTGGCATTTTCCTCCTTGGATTTATCCTGTATGGGACTTGCTGTGTTTCCTGGACTTGATTGACTCTTTCCTTTCCCATATTAGGGAAATTTTCAACTATAATCTCTTCAAGTATTTTTTCAGTCACTTTCTTTTTCTCTTCTTCTTCTAGGACCCATATAATTCGAATGGTGGTGTGCCTAATGTTGTCCCAGAGGTCTCTGAGACTGTCCTCAATTCTTTTCATTCTTTTTTCTTTATTCTGCTCTGCGATAGTTATTTCCACTATTTTATCTTCCAGGTCACTTATCTGTCTTTCTGCCTCAGTTATTCTGCTATTGATTCCTTCTAAAGAAGTTTTAGTTTCATTCATTGTGTTGTTCATCATTGTTTGTTTGCTCTTTAGTTCTTCTAGGTCCTTATTATACGTTTCTTGTATTTTTTCCATTCTATTATGTCATGTGATTGTGTAGTTTCACAAGGCCAGTGAAGCTATCAATAACCAGTCAATGTTTACGACAAGTCCAGATGTTGCCCATCATGTGTATCAAGCTTGACAGGATTCATTTAGCAGCCAAGTGTAGTGAGAGCATTGTACACTCCTGTAGCATTGGGAACATAATTCAATAATATGCAGTAACAGTGATAAGAAGGTGATGAAAACCTGAGCAGTAATCAGTAGTTGCTTTTTTTTTTTGGTTAATGATAAATAATTTTGATGCTTTAAATACTGCTTGAGGAAATTATAGAAAACAATCAAATGCCAGTCTAAAACAAAACTCTTTACAATGCATTTTTTTGTTATTGTGGTAAGAACACATAACATGAAATCTACCCTCTTAACAAAATTTTTAAGTGTACAGGGCAGTATTGTTAGTATAGGCACAATGTTGTACAGCAAATCTCTAGAACTTTTCATCTTGCTTAACTGAAAGTTTACACCCCTTGAATAGCAACTTCTCACTGCCCTGGCCCCCAGCCCCTGGCAACCATCATTCTATTTTCTGCTTCTGTGAGTTTGACTATTTTGGATAACTCAAACAAGTGGAATCGTGCAAAATTTGTTCTTCTGTGACTGGCTTATTTTACTTAGCATAATATCCTCAAGATTCATGCATATTGTCACATATTGCAGGATTTCCTTCTTTTATAAGGCGAACACTTTGTTGTATACGTATACTGCATTTTGTTATCCATTCATCTGTTGATGGACATTGAGTTTTTTCCCACATCTTGGCTATTTTGAATAATGCTACAATGAACATGTGAGTGAAAATATGTATTTGAGATCTTGATTTCAATTCTTTTGCTTAAAAACCCTAAAGTGGAATTGCTAGATCATATAGTAGCTCTATTTTTTAATTTTTTTTTTTTGCTGTACATGGGCCTCTCACTGTTGTGGCCTCTCCCGCTGCGGAGCACAGGCTCCTGACGTGCAGGCCCAGCGGCCATGGCTCACGGGCCCAGCCACTCCGTGGCATGTGGGATCCTCCCGGACCAGGGCACGAACCCGCATCCCCCACATCGGCAGGCAGACCCCCAACCACTGCGCCACCAGGGAAGCCCTGTATTTTTTAATTTTTTGAGGAACCTCCATACTGCTTTCCATGGTGGCTGCACCATTTTACATTTCCACCAACAGTGTTCATGGATTTCAGTTTTTCTACAACCTCAACAATATTTGTTTTTGTTTGCTTGTTTGTTTTTTGTTATTTTTATAAAGACCATCCTAGCATCCTAGCAGGTATGAAGTGATATCTCATTGTGGTTTTGATTGCTTTTTTTCTCATGATTAATGATTGTGAGCATCTTTTTATATACCTTTTCATATACCTGTTGGCAATTTGTATATCTTCTTTGGAGAAGTTTCTGTTCAAGTTCTTTGAGCATATTTAGTTATGCATTTGTTTTGTTTTGTTTTTTGCCATTGAATTTTAGGAGTACCTTCTATATTTTGGACATTAACCTCTTTTCACAGATATTGTTTGCAAATATTTTCTCCTATTCACTCTGCTTATTGTTTTGTTTGCTGCACAGAAGTTTTCTAGTTTGATGTAGTCCCACTTGTTTATAGTTGTTTTTATTGCCTGTGCTTTTGATGTTGAATTTAAGAAATCATTGCCAAGGCCAATGTCATGAAGCTTTTCCCTTATGTTTTCTTCCAAGAGTTTTACAGTTTCAGGTATATGTTTAAGACTTTAATCCATTTCAGTTGATTTTTGTGTATATAGTGCAGTTTTTAAAGTCTCCATTTTGTTTTAAATTCTAGTGATCAATCCTATGTATGCAACAGATCTATACACACTCTCCTTTTTTTTTTTTTTTTTTGCGGTACGTGAGCCTCTCACTGCTGTGGTCTCTCCCGTTGTGGAGCACAGGCTCCGCGGCATGTGAGATCTTCCCAAACTGGGGCACGAACCCGTGTCCCCTGCATCGGCAGGCGGACTCTCAACCACTGTGCCACCAGGGAAGCCCACACACTCTCCTTTTTAAATTATCTCTCTTGACTTTTGAAATATATAGAATTAAAGATTTGCTTCAATAGCTATAAATAATTGTGACTTTTTAAAGCAGTCATCAGTATTTTGAATTGTCTCTTAGAAATCATGTGATGACATATAAATATGTGATAAGGACCAATATTTTTGAAGGAGTAGTATATTTTTCCAAAAGTAGGAAACAAAAGATTTGTCTAAAGGTTAGAAAGACATCAAAGATACACTTTTCAGGTATCATGTAATTTTTACAGCAAACCAAATTAAAATGTAAGAATAACACAGACCATTAACAAACATTTAATTGAATGTGATTTAGGTTTTCACCTTTTTATAAGTCTTTGTGTAAATGTACTAAAAATTAGAAGACAAATTCCTTTTTTAAATCTGAAAATAAGGTCGCCATAGCCAACGTCTATACTTCCATTATCCTGTCTTAGTTAGACATTTTTACTGCTGGGCCAAGCCCAGCGTTCTTTCCTGACATGGGCTTGTTACTCTTTTCTACAGCAGGCTTCCAGGTCAGCCTGTTGGCTTAGAGATATTGCTTATCCTGTCCTCATTTCCAGAATAAATTAGACACTTGGACTGCTTCATTATTTCAGGTACCTAGGTAGATTTCCCCTTTGGTAGTAAACACAACCTGACATCTTATTTCTTCCTATTTAACATCTCTGGCATCTCTCCCTTCCTTTCAGTTCCCACTGTCCCCAACTCATCATCTCACATTAGGTTACACTTCATAACTAACTGGGCTCTGTTCATGGTGTCGTGGCCATTTAATGTCTCCCAGAAATTCTTCCTAAAAATCTCATCTTAGGAGCCATCAGTGGCCAATACTATTAAACCCCTCTGCCTGATTTTCAAGACGTAATCTAACCATGCCTTATTTATCCAATCTGATTCTCCACTCCTTTCCAATATGAGCTCTGTGGATCTCATATAGTTAGCACAAAGATTAAATAAAACCTGGTGTGCAAAACGTAAGCTATTACTTGCCACCTTACAAGCACCCAAACAACAATGATGGCTATTTTTGTTACTTGATGTTTTTGTTATTGTTGCAACTCCAGCATGGGATCCCTGGCTTTACTGCCAACTAGTGACAATGTGAATGTTAATAATTTTAATGTATTATAAGACATGTCTCAGCCATTGTGAGAATAAGCTTAGGGAATAGTAATTTCAAAAATATTTAGCTCTATTGTCTTTGAAGAAAGTGTTTGCTCTCTTTTTTGTTTTACCATCATTCTCCACTAAATGAAAATCAGAATACTTACATCATAGGGATAATGCAGGAATGTAATTAATTTTGATTTTTAAAACATTTTGACAACGCAAAGTACAATAACTGAGTATTAACTATTTTAATAAAAGCTTAACTCATATAAAGATATCATAGTACTCGTCAACACAGCATGATTTGAAACTGAGACTTGTGGTCTCCTAACTGAGACTGTCCTGAGCTCTGGAATGAGACTGACTGGTGTTCAACTCCAAGCTCTGCACTTGCATTGGGGCAACTTACCTGTTATGCTCTGTATCAGTTTCCTCACCTATAAAGTTGGGGAATAAGCTTTCTTCTGTAGGTTTGTTTTAGGGCACGCCTGTATGTATTAATGTTCAATGAGTAACAATGCATAAAACAATATTTTGAAGTCAAGTCAACATGTGGAGTCAACATGACTTATTTTTTTTTTTACCCATTTTTTTTTTTTTTTTTTTTTCAGTATGGGGGCCTCTCACTGCTGTGGCCTCTCCCATTGCGGAGCATAGGCCCCGGACACGCAAGCCCAGCGGCCATGGCTCACGGGCCCAGCCGCTCCGCGGCATGTGGGATCCTCCCAGACCGGGGCACGAACCCGCATCCCCTGCATCAGCAGGCGGACTCTCAACCACTGCGCCACCAGGGAAGCCCAACATGACTTATTGATCACATGGACTTCGCCATCATGAGTTAGGCTCTGACTGAGGCACAGTGAGAGGATTTGAAATTTATTCAAAAAAATGTGTATTGAATATTATGCGTCTACTATGCCTCAGGTCTTCTTCTAGACACCCTGGTAGACTGAACAAAACTCAACTCCCTCAGAGCTCATAGTCCAGTGGTTGCAAAAAATGTGTAAAAAATGCATAAACAATGTTACAATTTACTTTAAGAGTCAAGTTACGAAAACTTGAAACTTAAAAAAAAATAGCAAAGAACAGAAAATTTAAATAAAGGTCTAAGGTAGCAATTACAAAGATGTCCTAAGGGAGTAGATGATGAATTGCCAAGTGTATGTTATAAACATGTGTCCTAGATGTTTTTAAGTCAGGGAAATCACTTTATATATGCTATATAAATAATAAATATGTTTATGAGAAGTTTTCCCGAAACTAACTTCACTCCAAATTCATGTGCTGAACGACCATGGGCTATGCTATGTCATCATGCACAAAAAAAGGATGGCTGCCTGGAGTACAGGGTCAGCAATGAGTCTTTTTTGGACACCTAATAAACATCGATGATGTACACTGCTTTATTGTGATAGACAATTTAAATACACACACACACAGACACACACACACACACACACACACAATTTCCAAAGATTTAGGAAGTATGATTTCCAGACTTTGAAATCAAGCTGAAGGTCTATAAGGTAAGATAAAACCCAATCCTTAATGCAGTATTGGTCTCTTGCTGCACTTCAAAACCAAGTAATCAAAACAAAGGAATATATATGTATGTGTATATATATATATATATATATATATATATATAATATATATATATATATATATGCTAGAACTCTTGTGATGAAAATGGCACTTGAAAAAGGTTATATTTTTCCACTGAAGTTGAAGATTAATAAAATGGTGTCAAAAAAAACAAAAACAAAAACCCAATCCTTCAGTTGTTCCACTTACTTTTGTATAGAGGACTCACATCTGAGAGCACGCAGAGGCCAATGTTGCTTTGCTGACATCCGCAGGCAGGGCTTCTTCTTGTCACTAAGTGAATGCTTATGATCAGGAAGGAGGATTTTTTTTCTGGGTGTCTTTTGTGGAGTTTCCTATCTTACTTTTCATCTATAATGAAATAGCATTTAAAAGAAGGCGGCGTGTGAGATGAAATCAGAACAGAGTCTTTATTTCCCATGAATAGAGAGCAGCTATGCCAGTTACCTTTTGCCTTTTATTTTGTTTTGACACCATTGTCAAAACGTTTAACTCTTCCTTTCCCAGAACCTGTCATTTGTGGAAAGAGACTGGTGACCTGCAAAGGAATTCAACAGATGTTATTGAACACAGATCTGATGAAGCGAGCTCGGTGTTATTATGAGATAAGAAAATCACGCAGAAATAAACAACTTGACAGTTTACTTCCTTCTTACGGGGTAGCTCAGACGCAAACCACATGAGTTAGGCCTATCAACTTAGAAGTAGGAAACATGACAAATCGCTGTTTTTCTAAACCTGAAACCAAAGAGATTGTACACTTCCTGAAGAATTACACACTTGAGTGGTTCTAGGTAACCTCTGGATCTTCAGAACCCATTTGAGGGCTTCGAAGGCTGTTAAAACAGAGCTTGGCAAGTGTTTATTGGGTCAAGGCATATAGTTCAAAGGAAACAGAACCAACCTGGTGTGCTCATCCAACAGTGTCAAATGACTAGATCAAGCCAAGCCAGAATACTCAGAAGGGGAAAGTGTGTTAGGGAAATGCTCTGTGACTAACAGGATATAGATGATGATTGCCATGGGGTAAAAGAGCAAGTGTCTTAAAATTGGATAATGGGGACCCACGTAATAATTAATTGTCCTTCTTTCTCTTAAATTCATGAGCATAAGACAAGGAGTAGTTGGCAATTGGGTCGAGAAGAGTACATCACAAAGAATATTGAGTGCAAATGCTTCACTTCTGTGTTTAGGTGAGTTCAGGAAAAAAAAAAAAAAAAAAAATGAAGGTGATTCCCTCAGTGGAGATTGAGGGAGGGAAGAGAACCAGGGACGCTCTATCAGGAAGGAAACATAAAGGACCAAGAGGAGAAAACCTAGAAAATTCCTACTCCTTCAGACATCACTGAGTGTGACAGAACATTCCAAAGGTCACTGGCAGAGAGCCTGTTGAGCTGGCGTATGTCCTCTATTAGCTTCCGATTGTCAGAAGTGTGACAAGGGTGAAAAGGGAAAGAGTAGGCAATGCCCATTTTGGAGAAAGAGTGGGAGGTAAGGAAAATGATTTGGCCGCCAGGCTCAGCAAATGCAGTATTTCATGACATGAGCTACCTGGGAATGTGGCATCAGATTGGGCTGGCACAAATGTTTAGTTATATCCTTGGCCTTTCCATGTTTACCACCTACTGTTTTCACTCTCATATCCTTAATGTCTTTGCTATCACATAGTTGCTGCGTGTTTTCTGTTTACTGCCCTTTCCTTTATGTGCTTCTGATTCCAAATGCTTTATTTAGTGCAGGATATCTCAATCTCGAGCCTATTGACATTTTGGGCCAGAAGACATTTTGTCATGCAATACTCTTCTGTAAATTGCAGGATGTTACCAGCATTCCTGCCCTCTACCCATTAGATGCCTCACACAGTGCTGACAATTAAAAATGTCTCCAGAGAGAGACTGCCAAACCCCAGGGGGGTGGTCACTGTTCTAGTTTGTGCTTATTATGCTGTTTATGCCAAAAACAAATGTGCTTCCCTAGAAATATTTTCCAAGTGGTTATGAGTGAGAAGAAAGTCTAACTTGCCTATTTATTCATCATTAGTTAATTGCTCTGAATTGGTACTTGGTGTCACATTTCAAAGCCTGTAAATTTTTTGTCTCAGTGTTTTGATGAATGCATTCATCTTTTTTTGGAAGTCAAATTATTTATCTATATCTATCTACCTACCTATCTTACTTCTTTTAAAAATTCTGATCTAATTGGACACGAACATAAAGAGTTTATCCTCTTTTTTTTTTAAATAAATTTTATTTATTTATTTATGGCTGTGTTGGGTCTTCATTACTATGCGTGGGCTTTCTCTAGCTGTGGCGAGCGGAGGCTACTCTTCATTGTGGTGCGCGGGCTTCTCATTGTGGTGGCTTCTCTTGTTGCGGAGCATGGGCTCTAAGAGCGCGGGCTTCAGCAGTTGTGGCTTGCGGGCTCTAGAGAGCAGGCTCAGTAGTTGTGGTGCACAGGCCTATCTGCTCCGCGGCATGTGGGATCTTCCCGGACCAGGGCTCGAACCTGTGTCCCCTGCATTGGCAGGTGGACTCCCAGCCAATGCGCTGCCAGGGAAGCCCAAGTTTACCTTTTTTTGAAGAGTTGTTGTTGAAAGGAAGAGGAGGGGAAAAGGAGAAAGAGCTCAGAGTTGTTTCCTCTAAAACGTGGACCTCTTATTGCCATGTGTGTACTTGCTGCATTTGCTGGAGTGAAGTGTGTTTTCAGCCAGTCTCAGTGTAGCACAGTTGATGGCTCAGGTTCTTTCAGGTCAGTTTTCTCATATGTGGCAAAAGCCTCTCAGTTTACAGATGACTTCACCAATAGATATCAAATGCCTATCGGCACAAGATCATTCCCTTGGCAGTTAACAATGTCTTATTTCAAAGTTGTGGTTTGAATGTCCATTTAATGTTCTTGGTCAGAGTATTAATAACTAACATAGAACCTACTCTATAATTGATGAGCTAGTACAAGCTCTATTGTAAAATTGTATCATTCTTGCTTCCACAGTATTGTGGATGAAACACGAATGCTTAAAATGCTCTGGAATGCAGTTTTAAGTCTTTCATTTGAATATCATTATGTCTAATCCCCAGGAATGTCCAAATTCTAAATCAAAGGATAAACCTCTAGTCTGAAGACTGAATTTGAGAGTTGGTTAACATGCTAGTTTCTTCGTTCTGTCTCCTACTCTTTGGGTGATGTTCAATGAGCTAGGTTCAGGAAATTAAGATTTCTTCTAGCCTTGTCCTTCCTTCTTTCTTTCTGTCTATCCTTCCTTCCTTTTGTTCATTCCACTGACATACAGGGAACTGTGGAGGAACTACTGTGACCAGACATCATACCAGGCACATGGAACAGAGACAGGAAAAAGTTCAACAGTGCCCTGACCAAATGAAGGATCCAGTCAAGTGAAGGAGCTATGGAAAGATGAAAGGGAGAGTATGGGGTAATGAAAGACCACATGGGAGAAACATCTGCTTCAGGCTCCATGAACTCTCTCTCTCTCTCTCTCTCCCAACCCTTAGCCCCTTCTTATTCTAGGGAGCTTTAGGGCTTATATGCAAAAATAATTAACAGAAGATAAATATGTCAAACAGGAATTAAGATATTTCTAGATTATTCTGCAAAGTTGAGAATTCATTTCTGCATGGAAAATTGGTTATACATGTTTTTACTGCTCTTTTTTTTTTTTTTTAACATTTTCTAATATTTTGACAAGCGACTTCTTGGAACTTTGCTTTGTCTGCAAAAACAATATAATATAGAGATTCTTGAAAGAACATTGTTTTCCCACCTTTTCAAGCAAATGATGCATTATTTCCCACTTTATTCTTGCTACAATGCACACAAATGCACACAGATTATTGATTGATATCTGTGAAATATCCTGAAAAGTCCTAATATTGATTTACATCCTCTCTTGAAGAAATAATTACTATTGATTAATCTGAGGCATTTAGCTTGAAAATAATTGAACCCAATTCACAACAAAAATAAGTAAACTGTGCTGCTTAAAATTTTTTAATAGTGACTGCCTTTTTCTTTTATTTCTATGTCTAGATGAGTGTTGACCTTGGATAGAATCCATTAGCAAATTCAAATTAAACAAAGCCAAAATATTGATGTGGGTAGGCTTGAAAGCAATTGAAACTTCCAAAAATAATGCTGGAAAAATTGGCATAATAGGGAAAATCATTAAATATGACATATTCTTCAAAACTGATTTGAAAATGGTATTTCAATTTGTGACATAAGTAATATAGTAAATAATGATAAATAAGTACTATGATTTATGCAAATCTGATATGTGATTATCTGAATTATTTAAGGAAATGTAAGGGCTCTCATCTTTTAAAGAAGAAAACATTCATTCTGTTCCCTTCACAGCTATTTTAAATGATCACATATTCAGTTTGAAAAACATTTCTTTGTAGATGTCAGAGATGTTAAAAATGGCAAACAAGAATTATATATTTCTAGTTATTTTCTGCTTAAAATTTATTTTTGCATAAAGAAAAATAAGTATAATTCTATTTATAATATACAGATTTTAGAAACAACCTAAATGCCCAATAATAGAATATGATTAAATAGAATATCATTTATTAAATGGGATAGTAGGGAAAATACTCATAATAAAATGTTGAGCAAGAAAACAATATACAAAATCCATCTCATATAGCTAAAACAAATTGTTTAAAAATGGCTGATTGCTTTTTCATAATGCAATATAGTAATATTGTCACAGTTCAGTGACTATTTATCATACAGAAAATTTTCTACTTGCAAAACACCATGTGCTGAACTCTGTGGAGAATATAGAAATGAATAATTCTCTCATTTGTTTCTTGTTTTTGCGGTGGTGTTATGTACATTTCATCGAGGTTGTACTGGGTGGAACTTAATAAAAGAGTACTCCTGGCTACGGCCCAGTGAGTGTGTACCCTTCACTGCTAAGTTTGGTGCAAAGATAGCTTGTAAGTTATGTTAGCTGCTTCACCATATCATTCATTGTAAATCACAGCCAAATAAGACTCAGTCCTGCTCTCTATTTTGCTGGACATAAACAACATTTTGTAATTGCTTTCAGTTCTTTCACCACAGCAAGTTTGAGAAAGCATGTAGAACAAAGCTCTAGACCTGAAGAACGCACACAGTGCTCCTTTCAAAAGGGGTTTCAAAGTCAGTAGGCCCCAAAAAGGTGATTTTCTCACAATAAACTGGGAAACAGAGTAAAGGCAGGTTGATCCATTTTTTCCTATGTGGCAAGCACACATTCTTAATGTGAATGGACTTGTACTCTGAAGTGCAATAAAAATTAGATAATGAGAGACTGATAAGTTAATAGACAACGCCTAGATACAATTATTATTATTAAAGGAAAAAAGATGTAGATATTACTCCAATGTAAATGTTTTCAATTAACAGCATTGTCTCTTATTGTACCCACTTTTAATTAATTCATATCTTACATTTCTTCAAGTATGTCTTTAATACTTTTGAAGCATATTTTTGTCAGTATTAGAGTTATTATCTTTAAAAATTAATTTTTTATTGTTAAGAAAATGAATTAGGCTTAATTTTGTTTTATTATACAAGGTATAAATCCATCTCCATTTGAGGCCATGTGAATAATATACACATAGAAAGCATTAGGGTACTTTCCAGATAAGTAATAAAATTAAATAAGAAATTCTGAATAATAAAACACCTAGAAGAAAATTTTGGAAATACTTATCTAATCTTGCATAGAGATCATAAAAGTAAGTAGAGAACTCCAAATAAAATTTTCAGTATATCTGGTTATGTGTAACAGACTTCCAAATGCAATAAATATATAAATGAAATTGTGAAGAAAGCCAAAAAATGAAGAAAGTATTTTCAAGTCAGAAAAAAGCAAAACATTTGTGCAAAATAATAGGAATAGGCTAAATCTAATCAAGTGGGCAAAGAACACACACACTTCATGAATAAAATAAGCGAATTGACAATAAGCCTGAAAAAGTAAACACTAGTACCACAATATCTGTAAATTAATATAATTAGGATAACTACAGAGGCTTGTAAAATGTAGCAGCACCTTGTGCTGTGAAAGTGAAAATAAATACGAATTATTTTATGCTTTCTTTCCTGGAAGAAATTTATATTGAAAGTTTAAAGGAATGTACAACATTTGATCCAGTAGTTTCAATTCTAGACTATATGTCAAATACATGTTAAAACACAGAAAAATTTTCCAGTATAACTTTATTTAGAATATACTGAAATTAAAAATAGTCTAAATGCCCAACAGTAGAACATGATTAAATGAAACATTATATATTAAATAGGATAGTAGGAAAATGCTCAGGATAAAATGTTAAATAAAAAATAACTTTTTTAATAGATGAACTGCTTAAAGTTGGTTATATTTGATGATTATATTTTCATGGTAAAGTTAAGAATGAGTTTTAATTTTCTCTTTGCTCTATTTGATATTTTTCTCCTTCTCTAAATAAATTTTAATTAGTTTAATAATCAGCTATTAATAATCAATGTTACTTCAAGAGAGGGAAAGAAGGAATTACAACAAAGGTTTAGTGTTTCAAAGATTGGATTCACGTGTAATTTCAGCCTTGCTTAATCCACATGTTTCTAAGTACGGCAAATCATAACTATCAAAGTCATTGCATATTCACCACAACAGAGTCGTTAAAGCATTTAAAGTTGATAAGGCAGCTGTGTTGACATGAGACTCCTTATACCGTAATGGTCAGAATAGCTGGAGTCGATCTTATCAACCATCTACACGTAAAGGAGCCTCGCAGTCATACCTTCATTGACATGCTGTATTGTACAGAAACCCTTGTGATTTGTTGCTATGGTACCTGGGAGATCCTTGGAGGTTCCAGTTCCACACTCTAGCTTGTTTGGGCATGTTTCAGGCATTCGCAAACGAAAGAATGGAGTTTCCGTGTACACCCGCGTGGTTTTCCGGAGTCCTTCCTCCAGCTGTATAGGTAGCAAAGAAATCAACAAATGATCCCCCTTTAAACACAGTCATATGTTTATGCTGCATAGATACCAGAATCCAGTTTTTTATAGGCAGAAAGTTTAGGGATGCTAAACACCAAGGAAAAAGCCATTTAAAGGAAAAGAAAAGGGGCTTCCCTGGTGGCGCGGTGGTTGAGAATCTGCCTGCTAATTCAGGGGACACGGGTTCGAGCCCTGGTCTGGGAGGATCCCACATGCCACGGAGCGACTGGGCCCGTGAGCCACAACTACTGAGCCTGCGCATCTGGAGCCTGTGCTGTGCAACGAGAGGCCGCGATAGTGAGAGGCCCGCACACGGCGATGAAGAGTGGCCCCCGCTTGCCGCAACTAGAGAAAGCCCTCGCACAGAAACGAACACCCAACACAGCCAAAAATTAATTAATTAATTAATTTTTTAAAAAAAGAAAAGAAAAAAGACGAAAGGAAGTGAAAAGAAACACAACTGCTGTCACCACCTCCTGCATTTCCATCCTCCTACGATAGAGGTTTCTCTGGCATTTGGCCTCAGTCTTAGTGATTACAGGAATCAGGAAGGGGAGGGGAGAGAGGAATAGGTTTTCACTGTAAAACTGTAATAAAGACTAGTTCCAGAATTCAAAGGATGGATTTCTATTCTCCTGATTAAAGATGAGAGAGATCCTTGGGTTCTCATTCTCACTTGGGAAAAGCCATTTACTTTTCTGTGCCTTGTATTTCTCTATCTGAGAAGAAGAGCTAAAATATTTGTCATCTATCAAGTCTAGGATTGCCTCTAAAAATCTATTACATTTATAAACATTTCACCTGTTTTGAACAAACAAGCAAGACCTTTCATTGGTCTTCTCTGGGTTTGCCAGTTTCTTATCCTTTTATAGTTTTTATCACTAGATCAATGGATCACAAAAATTATCAGTTTTCCGAAGATTGCTGGAAATCTTTTACATGGACTCCAGCGTATGGCAAATACTACGACAATAGACGGAAGAGGACCTACAAATGATGGTAATGGAGTAATCGGGAGAGTTGGAAGGAATGACAGAGACATTAAATTATTAAATTTACTGAAAGTGTGATACTGATTGTTCTTTGTACTACATTGATACTGTATTAATTCATTGTCATTCTCTCTCTGTCTCCATCTCTCTCTCTCTCCACCTTCCACACTCTCCCCTATGGAACAGTTGTGGTTTTTTAAAAATATTACTATTGCAAAGTTTCTGTGAAAATTACTTGATAGTGCTGGAAGACTAATACGACAACATGAATTGTTGTTGATTATCCAATACTCCAGTTTTAAAGTCCTTCAGAAACAAAATGTTAACAGCCTTAACCTTTACTTGACTCTCAACCCACACTAATTGACCACACCTTGGATTTGGGTCACAGGGCAAATGTGTTTCCACTGCATTATGGTAAAGTCAGAAATTCTCAACTCTGACCGTAAACTGTTAATCCCACTAACTTTTTCACCTCCCCACATTCACTTTAGCTTTCTCTGTCATCCCTTCCAACTCTCCCAGTTACTCCATTACCATCATTTGTAGGTCCTCTTTGGAAATAACTCTTATTTTTTTCCCCCACTTAATCTGGATAACTGATATTCCCTATTAATTATCTCAGTGTTCACTCAATCTCCTTACTGCCTTTAAATTTGCCTGGAGAACAAAGGTGCAAGCTATAGGTCAGCAGCTGAGAATTTTAGGAGATCAAAATCTTCAGGACATATGTGGAAGCTGAGTGTGAAGAGGGACCAGATGAACGGGTTCAAGATTGAGGCTGGGGCTAGACAGAAACGGCCAGAACCATATTCTTTTGGTTGCCTGCCTTTGGAGTGGCGGAAGTTGGGTGGTTAAAGGTATTAGGCTCAGTCCAATATCCAATGAAGAAGAAAACCCATTACTCAGCACATTGGTTTCCCCATGGTTTCAAGCTCCCTAAATTTAGGCACGCCATCAGGCATTTTTCTTTTCTTTTCTTTTCTTTTCCCATCCTGTTATACACATTTATTTACCCCTGTCGAATATTTCCTAGCGGAGCTCTTTAAAGCACATCCTGGTTCACTAAAGCTCCTGCTTTATTCTTTCCAGACACCATTGCCTCTTACATCAATGAAAAGATAAAAGCCTCAAGACAGAAACCATGATTACATTCCCCTCAATAAAATACTAAATAGCTTCTTCCAATCCCTGTCTGTCTCTGAAGAAGAAAGGTTTCTATGGGTCCCTGGTCTCACTCTCACCCTGCGTTTTTTGGAAGATGTTGCTTCTCCACTCCTGCATACGCCCACAGTGTTTCCCTTTCTAAGGGAAATTTTCTAACTGTGGATAAAGGGTGGGTTTACTTTTGCTCATACCTGGTATCTCCAGAGCCTAGCACAGAGGAGGGGTTCAGCAAATAACTGTTAACCAGTCATTGGGTGTCTTCTAGGACTTGGTCTGCAAGATACAGTGTTTGAAGACCCCATACTGACTTTGGACTTTCCTCTTCCCTCTTCAAAAAGATTTGAGTCCCCTGACCCCTGCACAAGGGCCTTTTTCCTAATCTGGGGAGGATAAGAAGAAATATTGGTTCAACCTGCTCATGTTCTCTTTTAAAATATTTTTTGTCTCACACCTGGATAGTACCTTGAAAACTTAAAAGTCAAGAAGTCATCATCTTTATTCTAGGTTCTGCTGTAACCACTTCCCTCAGGGGGAACTATGAATTTTTATCAAATCTGGGGGTAGGATATATGGGAATTCTCTGCACTATCTTTGTAACTTTTCTGTGAACCTAAAACTATTCTAAAATTAAACAGATTTTTTAAAAATAATAGGATACTATGAAAAATTTTATAAAAACTATAATTTAGAGGAAATGGACAAATTTCTGAAAAAACAGAAATTACAAAGGCTGATTGCTAATTATTCAAATTTTCAAAAAATTGCAGCACTTCTACTTCTGAAGTTATTAAAGCTTAAAACTGCATTTAGACTTTTGGGGCAATCGTATTTTCATGTACATGAACATATTAATAATATAAAAATAAATATAGCCATAATAACAACATAAAAATACATTTATTGAGATGGAAGTATCTATTTAACTTTTTAAAATATTTTCTCATGAATTGTACATGATTATATATTTTTCACAACATAATTTTAAACCTTAACTTATTTATTTACAGACACATGGATCCATTGTTAAACAGATTGTCCATTTTAAAAAATAATTTTAATACATTTGTAAGAAGTGTAATTTTCCATCAATGACTTTTTGTTACCTTAGTAGTGGAACTATATATAGGGTGTGGTCATTTCAGACTTGTGATGTGTACCAACTTGTTTTCCTGAGTTCCTCCCCATCTCTGTTTCCACTGGCAGAATGTGAGTGAGTAGGATTCTAATCCCTAGAAACTGTCAATACTGCCTTACATTAAAAAAATGTTTTTTTACACATATGATTAAGTTAATGATCTTGAGATGGGAAGAGTATCCTGCATTATCCATGTGGGTCCTAAACGTAATCACAAGCATTGTTCTAAGAAGGAGAAGTAGGGATATTTGACCTCTCGGCCCTGTGACCAAAGAGGCAGAAATTGGAGTGATGTGGCCACAAACCAAGGAATATGGCAGCCAACAAAAGCTGGAAGAGGCAAGAATGGATTCTCCCCTAGACTCTCAGGAGGGAGTGTGGCCCCGCTGACAACTTGACTTTAGCCTACTGAAACTGATTTGGACATCTGTTCTCCAGAACTGTAATAAAATAGATTTCTGTTTTTTAAGGCACTAAGCTTGTGGTAATTTGTTACAAGGAGAGTGGGAGACTAACACTGAGCTCTTATCACCATAGCCAGTCTATACACTGTACATATTTTCACATTCTGAAGGCAAACATATCTTAATTATTTTGCCTTTATTTGATTGCTAGATTGCAAGAAAAATAGAATTTTATTGTATTTTTATTATGAATTTTCTCTTCAAGTTATCTTACCATTTTTTACTCAATTAGATTATTAGTATCTTATTTATTTTAACTTATGGTATATTGAAACCATTAATACTTTAACAAGTTTGTCTCAACTAAATTCCCCAATTTGAAATTTAATTTTATTTATCCAATTTTTATCCATATATAAGTTTTAACTAAATTATTTTGTGGTCTAATCTCTTTCTTCTTTACTGTGAAGTTTTCCACTTCTCTTTTGCTTAGAAAGAGTCACCTTATCATTTGCTTATATTCCCTTCTTTTTTTATGTTTTACAGTTTTACAGTAATCTTTTTTTTTTTTTGCGGTATGTGGGCCTCTCACTGTTGTGGCCTCTCCCGTTGCGGAGCACAGGCTCCGGATGCGCAGGCTCAATGGCCATGGCTCACGGACCCAGCCGCTCCACGGCATGTGGGATCTTCCCGGACCGGGGCACGAACCCGTGTCCCCGGCATCGGCAGGCGGACTCTCAACCACTGCACCACCAGGGAAGCCCTACAGTAATCTTTTTATTCCATATATAATTTAAGCTAGTGTAAGATATGAGTTGAGGATCTGATTTTATTTTACTTTTCCAAATATATTACCAATTGTCCCAGCACCACTTAACCCTTTTTTTATTCTCTCATTTACTTGTGTGACTATCTTTATCAAATACTATTTTATATCTATCAGGTTTTATTAATTATTTTCTTCTACTACTCATTTAAAATTTTTTTGTAGTATATTTATTGGCAAAAACAAGCCTCCCCTTATTACTTTTTTTTTCCCCAAAGTTCTTGAGTCTTCCTACCTAGACGAAATCTTTTATTTGCAGATCAACTTAAATTCTCAAGTTCTCAAATATATATATATATATATTTAAAGTTTATTTGGAATGATATCAAACTTATCAATAGATTTATGAGAAATCGACATCTTAGTCTTTAGCCTCCCCATTCAGGAACATGATTTGTCTCTCAATTTACTCAAAATTTCTTCTGCATCTGTTTATAATATGGATATGTAGATGCACTAGGCCCAGGGAAGGCCAAAAAGTGAAGATGTGATTAAAATAAGCAGGTTTAAAAAATATAAATAAATAAAATACGCAGGTTTGAGACTGTCTGATTTGGGATGCCTAACTGAAGCACAGTGAGATGAGAAAAACTGGGTAAAGATAAAGGTCCCTAAATAAATATGAGGTGTTGATTAAGCCTCAAAACTGAATTGTGTAAGGAAATACCTGATTTTCCAGAGACTTGTGGTCACTAATATTAGAAGCATCTCTCAGCAACACTATATACATTTATTAAGATAAGTAAGTAAATAAAAACACATCTAATTCATATGGACAAGGAAAAAAAAAGAATGGCTGGATGGCTTCTCACATCAAAGTCTGTGGACACATCAGTGTATTTGGGAGAATTGCAAAAGGGTGACTTATTTTTAGTTTCCAGATGCTAGATTAAAGCAAGTTTAGCTCTTATTGGTGAAACAAAACCCTATTTATAACCATGAACTAACTACATGGTATATCTGGTGATCCTGTTACTTCTTTTGAATGGCGAGAGGAAGGCAGGGCAGTTATCAAGAGGTGATGTCACTAGAAAACAGTAAGTCAAATTTGTGAATTCTCTGAAAGTTGAATGGGAAAAGAACAAAATGATTTTGCAACAATGTTTATACAATTTCTTCAAAAATATTCAAATAGCTAAAATACCATGTTCCTCTCCTAGCAGGGGAAGTATGAATGAACAGGGAGGTCTGGGAAGAGACAATTACAGTAAACACATCTGAAATGAATGCCTAAATGATGAGGCAGGGTTGCACTTTATTTTTTTCTTTCACTCTCAAAGGAAGGAGAGCTGAGGCTCAGTTAAAGTTGGCAGAGCCTCTGCACCTTGTGGACCATTAAGCCATCGCCCAGCTTACAAAGCCCTTCTACCCAAGCTGTGCCCAGGAGTGCCGTGCTTATTGTTTCTTTCCACTTAATGATGGAGGTACCTGGTCCATGCAGTGAAGCAATATAATGGATAATAAAGCTCCCCGAGAGTTCTGATACAAGTACAGGGCAACAAGTCATGTGAGCTAATGAAAACCTGGGTGGGCTTCAGGAAGAAAAAACCCTTGAAAGCAGGTCTCAAAGGTAATGTGGAGTTATGCTCTGTGATGTGTGTTCTTCAGGGAAGTGATTCCCAAGGATGTAGGAACACACGACTGACTTTCAATGAGAGACAAGACTATTGCATTACTTACACTGCATGAAGGTACCAGGAAGTGGCTTAATCCATCAAGGGATATGTTTTTATGATTGCTTCATTGGTTCAGGTAGAAATATTCAGATATTCAGAAACACAGAATATTATTCAACCCCCCAGAAACTGAGAGGGTGGATGAACCTCCCTAATTTATAACAGGGAGTGGGTTCAGACTTTGGAGATTAAAAGATAGAGCAGAGTTGGAGGTTGTGTTTATTAGAATACAAAATTGACATTAAGCATGAAGTTTCCATTCCTACTGTCACTCAGAGACAACATGAGAAGCAGTCTTACTCTTCAATACTAAGCCAAGACTGACTCAAACCCTTAATTCCAAAGTCTATGTCCAAGGTTTCTCAAGGAATTCACTGGGTCTCCTCTGCTGCTTGGATACCTAACTGTGAAATTATGGTCTGGGTGCTGTAGCCCATCCACCCAGCATGAAACAAAGCCCTACTTATTTTCAAAGGTACACCTAAGATTCTCTCATTCTCTCTCTCTCATCTCTATCTCTATATTTCTCTGTCTCTGTCTCCTCTTTTTCTCTCAAACACACACATAATCCCCCCCCACACACACGTACACCCGAGTGCCCACACATTCCTGACTTACGGATTTATGGGGAGTATTAGCAGATGATCACACAGAACAGAACTCCACAGGAAACAACCTCAAAGTGTTTTTTTCTGAGCTCCACCCCCCATCCTGATTCTGAGGACTCCTATTTTGGCCCTTCTCCCACTCAGCACCCAGTGCCCTGTAACTTTCTAGCTCATGTCCACCCTCCATTTCTCTATAGCTCTGGATTGGCCTTGCTGAATGTCCACCCTCTACGGCTCTTGCAGCCCAAAGGTACAGCCAAATCATCAGGTGCCATTAGACAACACGTTTTTCCGTTTAGCATTCACACTTTCACGTGTTGGTTAGACCTACCTACCTAGTGGTCACTCTGTGCCAGACACTATTCTAAATACGGGGGAATATAGTGATCAAGAGGTAATCTGTCTTCGTCATGATTTTAGAATGTGTTGGGAAAAACAGGAGAAACAATTACAAAATTATAAATAATTTTCACAAGGTTTGTTTTCTTGGGGAAAAAACCCCAACCAACCCCAAAACCCCTTAGTTCACCCAGTGAGTGTAGAAAGCCTTGCACATGGGGACATGTAAACTGAGACCTGGGGTGAAGCAGTCTCCCAGGTGTCCTGCAGGGAGGAGGGCTTTCCACATAGAGGGAAGAGCAGAGGCAATGGCAAAAAACAAGTGCAAAGATTGGACAGAGAACACCGTGAGGGGCAGAGTTTGACGTGGAACACGAAGCTGCCGGCAGGATAGTGGAAAATATTGAGCCTCATGGTTACATAATGAGATATGCATCGAGAGGCAGCGCTCTGCTGGTCACACGAGGGAAGGCTGAGGGCAGGGTTAGGATGAGGAGGGATGAGGTGAGAGGAAGGGACACAATGAGGGGTTGATTCCAGTGATTCAAACCAGAAACAGAAAGGGTGGCGCCAAGGTTGAGGGAATAGGGATGAGATGGGGGATATATAAAACATTTTTAGGAGACCATTTTTTAAAATTCATTAAACACAAAGTCAAGGGGAAGAAACTAGGAAAACCCTTAGATTCCTGACTAGGGTGACAGAATTGAGAGGGGTCCTGGACACTCATTTAGGAAGTGTGAGAATGGGATTAGATCGAGATGCTGGGAAGGAAATAACTGTGGTTTTGCAAATGTGAGATTGAAGTGTCGGTGCAGATGACCAGAGACCAGTTGACATTTGTTCCTTCTGAAGATTCAGAGTTTAATGAATTCATCCAAGGTTACATAATCAGTTAATTGTGGGGCTCAGACCCTGCTCTGTGAATCTGTGATTGATGCACTGTTACTGAGTCACGTGGGTATGACTTCTAGCTTATCTGCATCTGTCTACAGGTGCGATGGATGTGCCCATTCACACTGTTGTATCAAGTTCCCCTTCGAGGCTGGGGAATGACTAGCCCAATTGTGGGTTCAGATATCGGGGATGAAGCAGGCTGGAGCTAACTGGTCCTTGACGAAAGTGAACCTGTGACTTTGGCTTCAAAAGCCCCATTTCTAACTAGCTGGACTTGGAGACCACTGACAGCTGTGGTCATAATATATGGGAAAGAGGGTGATTTATTCAAAGGAAGAAACTCACCTGGATTCTGAATGTCAATCAATTTTCAAGAGATGCAGACACAGCCAGCAGGCCACTCCCTGGAGTTCCTTTGTCTTCTGAAGCTGAAAAACACAATATTTCAAAGAAGACTAAAAATCAGAAGAAAGATTATCAATGTAAACCTAGATTCTAGTCTAGAATATTTACATTAATTCTCAAGGCATATGTACAACTGACCAAACTGGGAGAGATGATGACAAGTTGACAGGCTGAATAGTAAGATTTCCAGCTGCAATCTGATGCCCTCCTGGTTCTTTATGTGCCTGACTCGTCATTCTTGTTGATCCTTGGAGCACCAAACCAAGAATCAGATTCCAGGATTTCCATGTGGCCAGTGGTCAGTGTTTGTCTCTGACCTAAGAACTACTAATCCACTCTACTTCCTTGAGTCTCCTCATGGGACAAAATTTTATACACTTGGACAAAAGGGCATTACCCTTTGTACTTTTCTGTTTTATTTTTATTAAGGAAAATAAGATGACCTATTTTAAAGGCCAATTTAAGTATAGCTTTTTATGAGCCTTTCAAATGCACGAGACTTTCCTCAACTCCAAAATCCTGAGAGTTGGCGTTAATATTAGATTTTTTGCCAATTTATTTCACCCTGCCTCCCCCTGTTAGAGTACAAGCTCCATGAAACCAGAAAATGGGTTTTATACACTTTTACATATACTGCAGTACTCAGCTCACTGTTTTACATGTAATAAACAACAACATTTGCTGACTTAAAGCATATTCAATTCCACTAGAAGTAGGGGGAAGAGGCATGGGGTAATTATTCCTTTAGCTTTAGTTATCTCATTTGCAATATAGAAATAATTCCCACTTCTGCAAGGCTAGACGAGAAACACAAAACAAATATATATGAAAGCACTTTGTGCAACACAGTGGACCACATGGATGTAAATAATTATATAATTGTATAGCTTTTCTAGTGGTATCATCATACAGAAAGTGAAGTACAAAAGGAACTTCACTTCATCCTTAGTTCTTAATTCATTTATTTTTATGAATTTTAAAACCTCGAGCGATTTCTAAAGTGCTTTCAAGAATCACAGAACTCTACTTGACAGAATAATAAATCAAGTCAGAAGACTGTGTGGCCAATTACTTAAGAAGCAGACTATTCCAGTGTACCATAATGAGAAAAACATGGACGAAAATATGGTTTCTTTATTCCTTCAAAACCAACGTTGATAAATGCTCTTGTTTTGTTAATAATCTTTTTTTAAATTAAATGCGAGCTTCCCCAGATGTCTGGGGAAGCGACTATGTATATATTTTTTCGCTCTATTTTTTCTGATCTACTTAAGCACTCTTTCAATGTCTAATCTCTGTTGGGCTCAACATTCTTTCTATGTAGTTCTTACAATTCTCTTTCTAAAGTTTGTAGAATTACAGGCAGACCTTGTTTTACTGCCCTCTGCTTTATTGAGCTTTGCAGATACTGTGTTTTTTTACAGATTGAAGGTTTACGGCGACCCTGTGCAGAGCAAGTCTATTGGCCTCAGTTTTCCAGAAGCATTTGCTCACTTTGCATCTGTTTCACCTTTCGGTAATTCGTGCAATATTTCAAACTTTTTCATTATTATTATATTTGTTTTATGGTGATCAGTGATCTTTAATGTTACTGCTATGACTCTCTGAAGGCTCAGAAAATGGTTAGCACTTTTTAGCCACAAAGTATTAATTAAGGTGTGTACATTGTTTTCTAAGACATAATAGTATTGAACACCTAATGGACTACAGTAGAGTGTAAACATAACTTTTATGTGCACTGAGAAACCAAAAAATTTGTGACTCGCTTTATTGTGATACTCACTTTATTGCAGTGGTCTGAAACCGAACCGGCAATATCTCTGAGGTATGCCTGTATTTTCATTTGATTTTTAAATAGTATTTCATTTAAAAAGAATATGTAATTAATTCTAAATTTTATAATCCATTATGTTTAATTACTCTTTAAAAAGAGTGTTCCAGTTTTCTATTGCTGTATAACCAATCATCTAAAAATGTAGTGGCCGGCCTAAAACAGCAAAAATCATTCTTATCTATCATGATCTCTGTAAGTCAGAAGTTTCAGAAGTGATATTAGAAGGGACAAGCCAGAGCAGCTGTGGCTGGAACAGAGGTGATGGAGGTGGGATTGGGATGGCTGGAGACTGTCTGAGCATCTTTCTGTCTCTTTACATAGTCTCAGAACCCATCCATATGGTCTCCACATGGGCTATATTTGGCTTCCCCAATAGCATGGTAGCCTCAGGGCTGTCAAACTGCTTACTTGGCCAGTAAAGACTTCAAGAGCAAGCATGCCAGGAAGCAGGAAGTTGTGTCTTGGTTCCTCAGCATTGCAAGTCACAGAGCATCACTTCTGCTGTACTCTGTTGATTGAAACAGTGACAAAACCCTGCCCAGTTTCACGAAGTGGAGGCAGAGGCCACATTTCTCTGTAAGGAATTTCAAAGAATTTGCAGATATGTTTTTAAACTGACATAATGAAAACAATATGGCTGTTATCCCATGCACTTGCCTAAGTAATGAAAATCTTACTTCCCATAAATTCAAATATTTAACAGTTATTGAGTGTTTACTATGTGTCAGGCACTGAGATAAGTGCTGTTGGTAAAAAAGATGAAGACATAGTTTCAGCCCTAAATGTGTTTGCCTTCTAATAAAAAAGAAAGGTGTAAACTGGTTAATTACAATGCTTGATAAATACGTGCACTGTGACAGCACAGAGAGGGGACAGGGAGAGAAGATGGCGTGTGCCTTCTGAAAGCAGTAACCTTGAACTGAGTTCTAAACAATGAGCGCTGGTTGATTATTTATTCCAGGGAGTGGGGTCAGAACGCAAAGCCACAAAGGCAAGAAACGGTGATGCAAGTGTGTGTGTGTGTGTGTGTGTGTGTGTGTGTGTGTGTGTGTGGACACAAGTAGTGAGTGTTTCTGAAACATATGTTTGTGCCAGGGAGTGGCTGGAGATGAAGCTGGAGAGAAAGAGAGGGGTTACATCATGCAGGACCTCATGGACCAAGGTAACTGGCTAGCGCTTCTCCTGTAGATCCTGGGGAAACTTGGAAGGATTTTAGGCAAAAGAGTGATATAATACCATTTATTCAGGCAGCTGTGGAGAGGGCAGAGTTAACAACAGCAACCAAAAGAACCTATTAGAAAAATGTTGCAATACTTTGGTGACAAATACTGGGGTAAATAGTAGTAGCAATGAAGAGGATAATACTAGTATTAAACACAAAATCAGGTCTACAGAACTTGATGAGAGATTAGACGAGGGACCTGAAAGAAAAGGAACTGGGAAGTTTGCTAGTGTGGGGAACAGGGTAAAGAGTGCTGTCACTAACACAGAAGAGGAAGGGGTTCTAGGAAAGATGTTTTGCTCACATGGAATTTAATGGGCCTTCGAGGCAGATATGATGACAATTATAATTATTAATAATAATGACTGGAACTTGGGCTTTGTTTATACATCACTCTTCTTAGCAGTTTTAAACTATTGTGACACTTACTTAGCAACCCTTCAGATCATGGCCAGGCATACATCCCCAAGATTTTTGCCAAGAATACACCTACGGATTCCCAATCTGAAGTTTAAATGCATAGCTTAATTAACGGTACATCAATAGCCCTGATGAAAGACACTGAACAATAGGATAACATCATCAGATACAAATAAAGATAAGGTCCTTCTGATGGCTGTCATTGCTATTTTTCTCACATTAGGAAAATAATAGCTTCTTATCGTATGAAAACCTTTGTGCTCATGTATATCCTGTCTTAGGGTGCAGTTTACCGTTTTATATCCCTAAGTCTTTGGGAGTTCAAGGACTTATTTTTTATTTATGAATGTGTGTGAACTAAATAAAACCTGTTTGGGTTCTCTTACTTGAAAGTCTGAAGAGAGATATTTTTCTACTAATGATGTAAGTAAAGGTCACTTAACAAATCTTATTTGATGTTAAAAACCATAACTTGATTAAATGTTATTTATTTAATCACTTCAAAAGCATCACAGATTATTGATCAAAAACATGGATAATAGAACCATTTTAATTTTGCCAGTAAATAAATGAGAAGACCTATGATAGTCCTTAGGAAATGCTATTTTACCATCCTTTTTTAATCATATCTATGAATTTAAAATATATGTTTAAAATAACAGTTCATGGTTGGCTCCTGCTTTTATACAATCTGATATTTTTTGCCTTTAATTGGAATGCCTAGATCGTATATATTTAACATAATTTTGATATATGCATGGCTTAAGTTTACCATCTTACTACTTACTTTTTTTTTTTTTTTTTTTTTGCTGTACGTGGGCCTCTCACTGCTGCGGCCCCTCCCGCTGCGGAGCACAGGCTCCGGACGCGCAGGCTCAGCGGCCATGGCTCACGGGCCCAGCCGCTCCGCAGCATGTGGGATCTTCCTGGACCGAGGCACGAACCCATGTCCCCTGCATCGGCAGGCGGACTCTCAACCACTGCGCCACCAGGGAAGCCCCTTACTACTTACTTTTTGGTATTCTTTCTTTCTTTTCTTCTTTTGCAATATTAGAATATCTTTATGGTTCTATTTTTATCTCCACTGTGGTTTGCTTGCTATACGTCTTTATTTTATTTTTTCACAATTGCTCTGGAGTTTAAAATATACATTTTAACTTATCAGAGGCTGCTATCAAATACTAATAAGAGCAAACACTGTTATAGTTTAAGAATCCTACAACAGTGTCCTTTCATTTTCCCTGGCATCATTTTTGTTATGATTATATATTTTACTTCTAATATGTTTTAAACTTCAGTGTACATGGCTACTATTTTTCTTGCTACTATATTTTTTAGACAATAATATTTTAAAAAGAGTAAAAGTAACTAAACATTGGCTTTTATATTTACCCATAATTTTACAATTTCTAGATATCTTCATTCCTTTCTGCAGATCCAGCTGTCTATTTGATATTATTTTCCTTCTAGCAAAACAACATATTTTAATCTTTCTTGTACTTCAGGACTGCTGATAATAAATTCTTTCAGCTTTGGTTTGTCCAAAAAAGTATAGACATTATTTTTTGCAAGATATTTTTGAAGGGTATAGAATTCTAGGTGATAATTTTCTTCAAGTACTTTATAGATGTCTCTCCATGGTCTTCTCGTTTGCAGTTTCTGTCAAGAAGTCTCGTGTCATTTTTATCTTTCTTTCTCAGCATATAATGAATCTTTCTCTCTGGCTGACTTCAAGCTTTTAACTTGGGTTGTCAGCAGTTTGTGTAATAGGTGTAGCTACCTCTGTTTTCCTTTGTATTCACCATTCCTGTGTTTCCCTAAGCTCTTTGGTTCTGTGATGCATTCTTTTTCATTGCATTTGGTTAAATCTTAAAAAGTATTTTTTAGTTGCAGTCCTTAAGTTTATAATATACCTTTTAAAATAACCTGAGTCTACCTTCAAATACAATTATGTTGTTTTAGGTATAGTACAGGTACCTTATTATTTCCGTTTAATCCTTCTCTGGCTGCTTCTTTTTGTATAAATACAAGCTTCTGACCTACCTCACTTTTTCTATGACTGAAGAGCTTTTCTTAACATTCCTTGTAATGCAAGTCTGCTGGAAATGAATTTCTTCACTTTTGGTTTGTCTAAGAAAATCTTTATTTCTTTTTGAGTTTTTAAGGTTAAACTTCATTATCTGTGTAATTCTAGACTGGCAACTATTTTCTTGAACAATTTGAAGATTCCATCCACTCTCTTCTTGCTTACATGGTTTCTCTTGAGAAATCAGCTATATTCTTAGTCTTGTTTCTCTACAGGTAAAGCTGTTTTTTCACTCCTCTGGTTTTCTTCAAAATTTTCTCTGTCTTTGATTTTCTTTCATTTAAATATGATACATCTTGGTGTTTTCTTGGCTTCCAGGATTTGTGGTTTGGTGTCTGTCTTAATTTAGGGTATCTTTCAGTCATTAGTACATCAAATATTTCTTCTCTCCCATTCACTCTTTCTTCTCCTTCTGTTTTTCTAATTATGTGTATTTTATACTGTTTGATATTGTTCCACAGTTCTGAGGTGTTCTGTTCTTTCTTCTTTCTTTCTCTTCTTTGTGTTTAAGTTTGGGAATTTTTTTGACTCATTTTCAGTTTCCCTGATTTCCTCCCCCTAGCTGTGTCAAATCCTCCGATGAGCCATCCAAGGCCTTCTTCATGCCTGTTACTGTGCTTTTTATTTCTAGTGTTACCTTTGAATTTTTTTTTTGTTTGTTTAATAATGTCCATCTTGCCGCTGACATTACCCATTTGGTCTTTCATGTGGTCTACTTGTTCCATTAGGCCCCTTAATATGTTGACCGTAGTTATTTTAACTTCTTTGTCTGATAATTCCAACATCTGTGTCATATTTGAGTGCAGTTCTGATGATTGCTCTGTCTCTTCAGACCACTTTTTCCTTGCCTCTCGTATGCCTTGGAATATTTTGTTGGAAGTCACTTATGTTGTATGATAGGTTCTGAGGTCAGAAGCCCTCAGTGTGAGTATTTATGTTAATCTAGCTAGCAGTTGGGCTGTGTTTAATGTTTGTATTGTAATTACCTGTGGCTTCAAACTCCTCTGGCATCCTCGTTTTTGTCTCTTTTCTTGGCTTTGGGACTTCTTATTAAACTGTTCCTTACAGAGAGTCTGTCTTGCAGCCCTGTCAGCTGTAATCCACTGTTGTTATTATGCTGGAGTCTTGGCGTGGTGGTAGCGTGTGGGAAAGGAAAAAAGTTCCCTCATCTTCTGATTAAGTTTTAGTCTTTCAGTGGGACTGCGTCTCAGAGGTATGGCTTTCACAAGTGTTTCTGTCCCTCCTCTAGGTTATAGCTTTTTTCCCCTCCCTCTGCTCCCTACTCCCTTCCTTGGCTGCAACAGTCCCAATCCACTTCCTTGAAGTTCAGTTGCTTGTTAACTAGCTTTGTTTTTTTTTAATTAAAAAAATATTTCCCCCCCTTAGATGAGATAGGAAGGTGCTGTGGGCTAGAGTGGGGAGGAATTCTCTTCTCCCAGGTGGGACAAGAACTAGGCATTGCCATCTAGTGAATTAGTTTCATGGAGAATAAGATTTTACTATGCAGAAGGTTCTGGCAGGGATTCACAATGGCTACTTTTCTCTTCCCCTTGCCAGGACCATGAGAGTAAGAAACTGATCTTACTCCATGATCATCTTACTCATGATCACCAGAGTAAGAAACTGGTGGAGTTCCTGAAGTGAGAGCCCAGGAAAGGATGGAGACCCCCTGTGATTACAGCCTCAGGAGGTTTTCATTTTCATGCTAGTCCACACTCATCCTCTAGTAAATTATCAAGTTTACTAGTTGTGATGGTTAATTTTACGTGTCAACTTGTCTAGGTACCCAGTAGTTCGGTCAAACGCTAGTGTAAATGTTGCTGTGAATATAATTTTTAAATGTGACTAACATTTAAATCAGTACACTTTTAGGAAAGTAGATCATCCTCCATAATATGGGTGGGTCACATGCAACTAGTGGAAGACCTTCAGAGAGAAGACTGAGGTTCCGTGAAGACGAAGAGAGTCTGTCTCTAGATACCTTTGGACTCAAGATTGCAACATTAACTCCTACCAGAATGTCAGCTCGCCAGCCTGCCCTGCAGATTTTGGACTTGCCAGTCCTGCAACTGTGTGAGCCAGTCCTTAGGAGATATAGATATAGATGATATAGATATAGATACAAATATAGATGATATAGATATAGATACAGATATAGGTACAGATATAAATATAGATGATATAGATACAGATATAGATATAGATGATATAGATATAGATATAGATATTTCCTATTGTTTGTTACTCTGCAGAACGCTTACTAATACAATGCTATTTACCTTTTCTGCAGGATGCTTTTTCATATTAATAGAGTCACTTAAAAATCCTTATGATAGTTCCCACCTCTGAATCTAGTTTGGTTGATGTTTTCATCTTTTGTCAATGGGTCTTTCTTTTATTCTCACTTTTTTTGGTGCCTTGTAATTTTTGATTGAATGCCAGACATTTTGGTAGAAGAGCAGCGCAGAGACTAAAGCATATTTATGCCTGGAAATAGGTATGACTCTTCCCCCATAAGACCATTATTGTATAGGATGGAGTCAATAGGGTCAGCTGTTGGGCTGAGTTGGGGTTCTGCTGTTCTTGTTACTTTCAGTGCACCACAGGCTCAAATACTTCCTGGGGAGCACTGCCACTGCCTTGTGCTTACTGTAAGAGCTGGAGTGCCAAAGAGCTTTTCTAAAAATTCCTCCCCTACATGTAGCTTTCAGTAGGCCCTACACATTCCTAAGTGTAGGTTCCCTAAGAGAATCCTAAGAAGGGTTCTCTTGTCTCTCCACAAATGGTAAATTACTGTTATTTGTTACTCAGTGAAAGCCTCACGGTGGGGCAGGGGTGGTTCTCAGTTTTCCTAAACAAGCCCAAGTTGTAGGTATGCGTTTGTGGCTGAACGTCAAGAATGATGCTTTCTCAGCATTCCCTCTTGTATTATTGTATCAGTGGACCCTGGGCAAGAGGTTTCCTGCCTCTTACTAAGAGATTGATGGCTTTTGCCAAGTGACACTGTAAGTGAGAATGACATGTAGGTATGGCTCTCTGCCTCTTAAGTGGGGGTGGAACTGTCATAAGCAAAAACAAAATAAAAAGTTTTCAGCTTATTGCCAGTTGTGAAATTCTGAAAATTCTCTGTTTTAGGAGAAGATGAGATGATATATGACATAACAGAAATAAACAATTCTCCCCCAAATGGCCAATCAACTAACTAAACTAATTAAAAAATGCCAAATCACTTTGATATGTAGTACTGAGTCTGGACTTGTAAGATATCAAGATATGACTTTATTCTGGCCTTGTCAGTATTTTATTTTATTTATTTTTAAAATTTATTTTATTTTGGGCTGCGTTGGGTCTTCCTTGCTGTGCACGGGCTTTCTCTAGTTGTGGTAAGCGGGGGCTACTCTTCGTTGTGGTGCATGGGCTTCTCATTGCAGTGGCTTCTCTTGTTGCAGAGCATGGGCTCTAGGTGCACGGGCTTCAGTAGTTGTGGCTTGCGGCCTCAGTATTCGTGGCTCGTGGGCTCTAGAGCACAGGCTCAGTAGCTGTGGCTCATGGGCTTAGCTGCTTCGTGGCATGTGGGATCTTCTTGGACCAGGGATCGAACCCGTGTCCCCTGCATTGGCAGGTGGATTCTCAACCACTGCAGCACCAGGAAAGCCCCTGTCAGTATTTTAGAATCTTGTTTATCCCCTTGTTCAAAGTTCCTTTATTCTTCAATGTACTGAGTTTCTACGGGAACATTAAATGTGATACAAAAACTTGGCATGATGCTAGACCCAAAACAATGGTGTTTTACCAGGTGGGAGGTGCTGGATTCTTGGTTTTGATGGCTTGTTTATTTTATTTGGATTCCATCATTTTATATAAGCCTTCTTCCATACCGACCTCTGATTATCCGTATTCCTTCTTCCCTCCATACACACAGTTTTACAATGTTACTTCAAATGCTCTAAAATAAAGCTACTGTGCTAATGAGAATTACTTCTTGAAGGAATTGAATGGCAATTACAAATTATAGACATTCTTATGCATTTTCAGATTTTCATTATTCAAGTTTGATTATTATATCCATGTACAATTCCGAACCTTTGCTCTTGTGCTGCTGCCACTGCTTATCCCTTTTGGTCACTGAGTTATATTGTACTTTATCAGAGAATAATTTGAGACAAAGAATAAAAGGTAAATTTACATTGTTACTACTTTCCAAATAGTTCTTAGCATGCTACCTTGGAAGACTATTTAAATTAAAATTCTAATTTTGATGGAAAATATTGAAACAACTGACAAATATTAGTATTTTTACACTTATCTATGCATTTTTTCAATAACTGTATTCTCATGTTTTCTTATTAAAGTAGATAACTGACAACAACTGCTAACTAAAGGAGATAACCAATAACCCACAGTAACAACTGATAAAGATAACAACGGATAGCTGGTACTAGGCTTATAGTATGGGATAATAGTTTCATTACTCAATAAGCAATATTAGATCTTAACAGTTCCGCAATATGATTTAACTAGAAGGACAGTGGACTTCAGTGTCAGGCTATCTTGGTTTCCACCTAGCTCTGCCACTTTCTGTATGCTTCACTGGGAAATTCCTTTTCATTTCTGGTTCTCAGTTTCCTTACTTTTAAAATTTTATTATAACCTGTGTACATCAAAGGACACTTGAGGAGAACAAATGCGCTAATGTGCTTGTACCTAATGCAATTAAAAATTAATGCCATTATTAATGTCTTGCATAGGTTAACGTTACACGTTTGAAGACACTGACATGCAAGAATTCAAAGGATTTAAAGAAGAGTCTATTATGGATTCAATACAACTTCATGATAAAATTCACAAACTCAGAATTTCAATCAGTCTCATTTGAGGGATTGGTCCTTTCTCAATTCCAACACACATTTTCCCTGTTTAAAGCTTCTTTTCAATATTTTAATATTTTACACAATATCAATTGTTTTTCCACATCAATTGGCAAAAACAGAGTTCACTGTTATTTGACTGTGCCATCCAGGCAATAAATAGATTCATTCTACTTGTGTGGGCTTGTGGATTTGAAAATAAAGGAGCTTTTCTAAGAAACCAAGAGATAAAATTTTGAATTGCCAATCTTCCAGCTTTTAAAAATTTTAATCCAGGAAATAATTTCCATGTGAATATATACTCTTCCAATTATAACACCGCCCCCTAAAAGCTTTTTGTGTATCCACACATTCCTCTAATGAACCACACAACAGTTCCATTCTTTAAAAGATCTGCAGAGAGGGCCAACTCATTAGTAGGAGGAAAACTAATTTGGGTAAAAATTAAAATTTCCCATAAGAGTCTGATCAGAAGTCAAAATAACTTTGAAGACATTTGATGATTTTTGCCCTGATGCTTATACATTTTTTGAACAGGAGTACAGTTAAAAGAAAACAGTGGTGATCATAAATATAAACCCAGGGTCAGAAATGTCATGGTCGGTTAAAACATTCTTCCCAAAATTTGAGAGGAAATATTTCTCTGGGACTTTGGTGAACATGAACGCTTGGAATTAGGCCTTCTGCCTAATGTGAACTCATTCGCTTTGAATATTTACTGATATTCTTAATAAAAAGAGATCCACTGATTCTGACTTTCAATCCTCTTTCCTCATCTGGTGGTCATTTAAGATCTGATAGATACAAAAGCTTTTCCTGAGAGGCATAGTCTAGCATGAATAAAAGCCAATATTAATGTGATTAAAAGAGTATGAGTTCTTTCTTTTGTTAAAATGAACTTGTAATTCTCTGTAGACATGATGTATGTGGTAGTGGAAAGAATATAAAGTATAGTGTGAATGTCTGTCACTACAGCCTGTAAATCCACTCACTGTGGCGAACCATCCCAAGGCTTCATCCGGAGATCAGGGCTTTCTAACCAGTCATTTCTCCTTGAGGTTTGCTTCCAAACAAAATATGTTCTGTTTAAGAAGTTCTTTTAAAGGGTAAAGGTGGTTTAAGGGTCAGAAAAGATGGGAGTATCTATGTCTCAACTCTGCCATTGTATTAAGGAGAATGACCAATTCCTCCTGTTCTATTGTGTGTTTATTTGAGTATAATCTGCCTTGTACATCTCCATGGTGTTTCTTACTTTATAGACAGTAGAAAATATTTTACATAAAATACTTATGTTTTTTTCTGCCTTTTCTAAATAATTTCTTTACTGTGCTGCTGAGAAGCTCCGTAACAGCCTTTGAGCTCTTAGATTTTTAGAGCCAGATGGAAAAGAAAACTTAGAGCCATCATGGATATTTTCCCACCTAGCCTTAATTGTCATCATCAGAGCTTGTAGGATACATGATCTCATATGTTGGCAATAGAGATAAAATTATAAAACTGGCCAATCCTACTCTCTTGTTAAGTGTTATAAATTCTCAATCGTAGCATTACTAAAGATAATTTCAATGCAGCTTCCTTCTTACCCCTCCATAGACATGACAGTTGTTTCTTGCGAGCGAATTTTTCTTTTATGTGAATATTTATTTATAAAGCAAATTGCGTGTGATCGACCATTATTTACTGTAGCATAGATACTAAACCATAGTCTTGAAATTTGATCTAAGTTCAAAATCCAGCGTTTGCCAAATTACTTAGCTATTGTGAGCTATAATTTTCTCGTATGTTGTGTAATGATTAAAGGGGATACTGTATAGGACAGCACTTAATAAAATGTCTAGCTAGCACAGAGTAATTTATCAATAAATGTACATATACGCACAGGTGATTTAAACACACGATGCATATATGCACGTGTGCACACACGTGCGTATGCGTAAGCTAACAGTGGTGTTAGGTTTGCGATTAGGATTGTTGAGGTGCTGCTCACAGCACTGCAGGAGTCAGTGTTTGAGTCATGGTGAAGAGACTCAATAGTTGGTGGAGAAGTGAAGAAATCATTTGTTGCGTCTCTGAATACCTTCTCCATTTTTAACCATTTGAAGATCCTCATAATAGAACCATGATTCCTTCTTTTATATTTTGTGTGACTAATAGGACTATATATAGCTCAGTATCTCTTTATGATAAATTGGTTAAATGAATAAATGTTATTTGTTGGCAAATAAAAATGCTATTTCATTAGGACTATGTCAGCTAAATAATTTTTTTAAAGAAACTACTATTAAACAGGTAATGTTTACAGCAGAAACTAACACGCCATTGTAAAGCACTTATACTCCAATAAAGATTTTTTTTCAAAAAAAGGTAATGGAAAAATGAGCTGTATATGAATGTGTTCATTTGTTTATACAGGGAGGAAAAAATTGAATGACAGTTGAGAATGGATTTTTTTTTGATTTAAGAAACTCTCATTTACCCTCACTAATTATGATTTATTTTACATCATTTTATGATGTAAAAGTCTAAACAGACTTCACATTTCTTTTTAAATTTTTCATGAACATGGTCAAAGGAAATTTGGCTAAAAATATCTACATACCGAGAATGGTACAGAAACACCAAATCCATGATTATAATTGATTTTAAAATGTTGAAAACCAGTTAAGTATGAAAGACTGGCTATAAGACACATCGTGTGATAGGTACTCCAGCTATTCTTCCCATTGAAAGGCATTTTTATATGTTCAAACGAAATTGGGAGAAAATTTGATCCAAATAAGAAAATACTAATTGCTATTTGTAAGTTTGCACTCTCAAAAAATTATCTTAAGAATTTGCTTGGTAATTTTTTTGTGTTAGAGCATTATAATGACACTACATTTTTGAAAATTGTTTCATGATGTATGAACTATTTTCTTTGCAAAGGTTTTTATGTTGTCTTCTTTCATATGTGGTTCTTGGGCATGAGAAAACTATACTTGTACATTCATATTGGTTTTAATACATATTTCCTCCAAAAAAATATTGTACCAAATTCCCTGACACAACCAGTGTTTGATAATGTCTATATTCTTTTGGACATAATAAAAACTTGTACTACTCAGGTAATTGGACTGTTATATCCATATGTATTTATCTATATATCTAAGATGTCTATACAAATATACTACAGGGATACTGATTCAATTTATGAGTCTAAAAATGTTAGTGACATAACTGTAAATTAACTATAGTTCAATTAAAAATTTTAAAATAAAAACAACATTACAGTCAAAAAATAAAATAAAATGATAGGGATAAATGTTAAGTATGATGTATAAAAATCCACAATTACATTTAAAAAGTTATTTCTGCAAGAAATAGATCTTACTAATTCATGTTCTTCAACCTCAAAGATTTTAAGACACTTATGTTTAGACCACTTTCTATATGAGCTTCAAGAGAAAATGAAATTTCTCAGCATATAAATTCCAGGAGGGAGACTGACTAAAAGTTTTCCACATAATTTTATGTGGCCATTGTACAAAGTTTCACATGGAACCAAAATGTAATCACTCATAGTTAGAACTACAATTTGTATTTACACTGTCTGCCAAGTGTTAATTTACAATATGTAAGTTAAAAAAAAATTCTCCTTTTAAAGACCCATATTATCAGTTCATGCGTTGGCATGGCAATACACAGAGGATGGCCACATGTTTAGAAAAAGGGACAAAAATGTGGAAAATTCTTTCCAATACAAACCCATGTGTGGACACACACTCGCATTCAGCATCATGTACGGCAAGACCCCAAGTCGCTACTGCTCATTAGAATCTTATGGTGTACATTTAGTTCTTATAGATTTGGCTACTGCTATTTGAGGACTGGAGCTGCCCAGAGGAGCACAGTCATATCTGGATTAAAAAGCACACACACAACACTGTTAACATCTTCCACAGATTCACTCAGAAGATGAATATATTCCACCAGCATGTTGTGAGCATAACATGGCAGAAGTCTGCCTTGGCCAGGTATATTCATCTGATTACATGACAGTACCTGGAGTGGTGCAAAATTTTCGGACAACTGTAGGCAAATGAATTATCTGATGGTCCCTGGACCCAACATTAGCACAGTAAACCACGATGGGAAGGACTTCTACACAGGCATCGTGAGTGGCAGCCATTTTGCAGCTGAAGTTGAATTCATAGACTATGGCATTGCTCTGCAGCTGTGAGGCAACAGCCCTTGCACTCAATTGCCAAAACTCAGCTGTTAAGGACCTGTATGATCAGGCAGGTTTGGGGCTTTTGTTCGTTTGTTTGGCAAGTTGCCATTTTGTTTTCCTGTAGAAAGTATGTATCAAATAAGAAAACTAGTTTATATCAGTTTGGCATTTTGGAAGCGAATTCACTCTTCCAGTCCTTTAGGGTGACATTCGGTGCGTGGGAGCAACTCTGTGTTTGTATGGCTGTATAAATTATTTGTTTAGGACACTAAATGATATCCTTTTGGCACATTTCCTCATGGGCCTAATTTACATTCAGGGAATATCTTACATAATGAGAGAATATAGCCAATGTGAGTTAATGCTCACAAAATTTGTTGTGATTGATGTATCACTGTTTTCTTAGACAAAATGATGGTCAGGGATCGAACAATGGAAATGAAGCGAGAAGCACCTTAAATCATAGTTTGCATCCATAAATAACTAGCGTATTGAACCAAGGGACCTGATTTGATTTAGTCATCGTCTGTTAAAATTTTCAGGCTTAAAATGGGGTAAATGCTGCTTAAATAGTCTAATAGAAGATCACTGGATATCTTGTTCCATCACACCATAAGAAGCTGATTAGTTAATGGAAAAAGTCACTTAAGACAGGAAATCTTGGAAAATGAAAACATACATACATTAAGCTTCACAGTTGAACCTAAAGCATATAAATACACATTTTGTTTTCACTCATCTTTCAATATGATCTTTCTCTGAGTATCAGTCGGTTAATTAAAGTTTCTCATATTTTCCTGTGGCCTTTTGACCAAAAACCACACTCATGTTGTGTCCTTCATAATTCCCAGTTTTTGTCTAAATTGGAGCAATGGAGAGCATGAAGACTCTTGTATAGTAATTGTACAATAATTTGAGTGCAAAGTCTTTCTTGGATTTTATGATGCTTTTCCTAATTTTTAAATAATGCTTTGCCCAAACCCATTGTGCCATTTTTAGTAACTCTCAATCTTGCATTTTTAAAACATTTAACTTACTTTTTATAAAACAAAAAGCTTGTTTTGACACTCTTGTTCTATTGTTTTACATAGTATGCAATTAAATAACTACAATACCAAGTACATCTGACAACAGGCTTAAGAGAAAATATAACTGACACTTGATAAGTGAATAACCACACCTGTGGGAGCAGACAAGTACATCCATACTATAGAGTGGTCCAGCTGAAAATATCCAGCTGTATGTATTGCAGAAGGTGTGGATAGTTTCAATGAATCAGCCAGGGGAAGCACTTTTACAGATCTGACCTACTAGACAACCTGTCTCTGACTTTGTTCTTCATGGTCACAAGATGGTTGTTGTATCTCCAAATGTTGCATCTCTCTTCCAGTTAGTAAGAAAAAGTAAGTGGCAAAGATACAAGTGCAGCACTTCTATTAGAAACAAAATTTTCAGAGAAATCATTAACAGTGTTCTGATTATTTCTCATGTACAAGAAATTGTGTCACATAGGTACCCCTAGTTGCAACAGAGGCTAGAGGTTAGTCATTCAGCTGACCACACTGATGGCCAGTGAAAAGAAAAAAAAAAAATTCAGGATTCTGTTGGTAAGAAAAAAGTGAAGCTTATATGGGTAAGGAGACTAGTGGTATCTTGGTGCTTCTGTCAGATAGCAGCTCAAATAGCTCAAAGGCCACTTCCTCGGGGAAGCCTTCCCAGACTTTCTATCTCAAGTTCCCTGTTACAGGTTCTCACAGTCCCAGATACATTTGCTTCAAGTAATTTTACTTTTGTGTTTATGTTAATTTGATAACTATTTTCTCTTTTATAGAACTGTCATGGCAGGAGTTTGTTTCTATTTTTGCTCACGAATTTATACCTAGCAGCTAACAAACTGCCTGACATATAATAAGTAGTTGATATGTTTATTAAAAGAACAAATGAATAAATAATTAGTTTAAAAGATATCCAAGGAAGAAAGTCATTTAATGTTGCTTTGTAGTCTATTTCAGTATTTAAACACTTTCAAAATTAGGTCTTTTTTTTCCCTACAAATGATTTTTTTTTCCTCATTGAAAGCCATTTTTACTCTTCATTTTTATGAAATGAGAGTATCCTCATCATAGCAATTTCATTTATTTTCTCTAGAATGAATCTAGAGTAAGGTATATAATATTATATTATCCAGGAAAAATATGCATTTTTTTTTCTTCAGAAATTCCTTTTGCACAGTTGCTGCTTTGTTCAGTCATAAATATAAACACTAATGTGAGAAGGAACCTCAAGCCTCATTTAGTTCAACCCCCTCACTTTGGAGGTAAAGAAACCGAGGCCCAAAGAGGTTAACTGAATTTCTCCAATGACATATAACAAGATACTGGCACAGGCAAAATATAGCCCTGGTTTTCCAATTAATTTCCTGTTTTGTATGCTATTATTTTATACTACATGGCTTTAGAGATCCAAACAAGATATAATAATGAACAAAGGCCTCATCACCACGTGTGTCCAAAACAATTATCTACTGTCCTTGGTTGTTTCGTCTATATTGGAATTGGCCAAAGCTGAATTTGCTTTCATGTTTATAAGTGGGAAATCAATATTTGAAGATGTATTAATTAGGGTCATTTTTATATTTTAAATCCTTAAAAAGAATCTTTCTGTTTTATTATCTCTAAATTGCATTATATCCTTGCTAGTTTGTCAGTGAGAGTTTGTGCTTTTGAATTTCATAAATATGGGCATAAAATACTGAATGAATTTGAAAGGGCTGTCATAACAAAGTACCAAAGAGCAGGCAGCTTAAACCACAGAAATGGATTCTCTCACAGTTCTGGAGGCTAGAAGTCCAAGATCAAAGTGTCGATAGGGCTGCTTTGTGCTGAGGCCTCTCTCTGCATGTGAGGCTGCACTCACATGGTCTTTCCTGAGTGTGCGTCTCTCACCTAACCTCCTCTTCTCCTAAGTATACCAGTCAGATTAGATTACAGTCCACCTTAACGGCCTATTTTAAGTTAATAACCTCTTAAAAGGCCAATCTCCAGATACAGTCATATTCTGAAGGGGTCGTCGGGGTTAAGACTTCAGCATAACAATTCTGGGGGACACAATTCAGCCCATAACAAATACCCTTCAGGCAATTCCTACTAGAAGTCTGCAGAAGGAACCAAGATTCTAAGATAGTACATTTTTGTTCTTTACTGAAACTTTAGCCTGATACTGAAGTTATAAAATGATACTGTTACAAGCATATTGATTAATTAAGGCGGGCCTTGATTAATCAATATGCTTGTAACAGTATCATTTTATAACTTCAATATCAGGCTTATACTGTTAATGAAAAACTGGAAAAATTCTGTTGTAGGTTGAAATACAATTACTGATTTGCTATGACTTCCCAACTGGTTTCTAAAGACACAAACTACTCAACTGATGTGCAATTTAGCTATTCTTAACAACCAAAACTAGTACTGAGATATACCTAGACCCAAATATCACGCCATCTAGCTTCGGGGCCTTAGAAGTGTTCTTAATCTCTCTAAGCTGCCTCATCTATAAAATAGAGTGCCTACCTCAAGAATTACTAGGTGGCTTAAATGAAATCAAGGTACACAATATATGGATGGGTATGATTATATTTTCAATATCATTTTTCACATCTAATTTTGTCAATTTATTAGTGCACCAGACTTTTATTTGCAAATTCCGTGTGCCAAGAAGTTTTAAAATTTGAATCCTTAATGATTTGTGTAACTCTCAATTTAACTTGATACATTATGTGTTACAGAGAATGTACTTCAGATGGTAGCCAGCCCAACAGATTAATAGATTAATTTTACTCTCAGTTAAAAGGACAAAATTAAATTTGAATTATTTCTTATGAGACTGGACAGTGGAGTGGAAGGAAGTTCTTCGTTCCTGATGCCATCTCGAACGGCTTGTCTGGAGAGCATGGCATTATCCCAGAGCCCCTGGAAATGGCTAAGGGACTGAAAAATTGTCAATGTGTTGCTTAATTACCTGCACCTGTCTACATAAGACCATCTTATGTGGTGATTATGGATCTGGTGCAAACCATCCTGAGTGGAGCTTTACTGTGCTTCAATTTCCCTTCATATCTCAATCCAGTCCCAGGGCTACCTTTTCGCTTATGAGCACCCCCATTCAACACAAAATAAATTGGTTCCACTCAAGATGATTAGAAATGGTGGGAAATATAATTCCCCCTTATTCTTGGCAACAGTGTGTGTATGCATGTGTGAGTCTAAACCAGCAGAAAATACGCAGGAGAAAGAAGAAAATATTTGTTTTCTTTAACGAAGTTGAGGCTCCCTCAGCTAGCTGGCCAGACACTGATTTCAAATACCACACTGACACTTCTCTCTGACCCTGCTCTTGTGGCGCTTGAGGGACAAGCTCGGAAGGGTATCTGGGGGAAGGCTTGGGGCTCCTCTCTTGGCAATTACTCTGCGCTTTCAACTGCAGGAAAGAACAAGCACACTCAGAATCTCATGAGCCGTGTGACAAAGGAGGATGGTTCCAGGAAAGTTGAAGCTTCTGCTTCCTAGCTTCCTCATGCCGTGCCATCTGCCTCTTCTGAGAGCTCCTGTCTCCCACTGTGTGCAGCTGAGTTTCCAGCACTCCTGGCAGCGTAATGACTGAGACAAAGATATTTCCTCCAGTTGCCAATGGCACTCCTCTCCTGAAACGGTCCCAGAAACCTCATCCAAGGCTCCCTCCTCTCCATCCTTTGGTCTCTGTGAACAAAATGGAGGGTTTCATCGCACCTCTCATGAATGATCATCTTCGTTTCAAGGCCATGTGGATCCAAATAGAAAATGATATTTTTATTTTCAAATGTAAAGTTTTTGGAAGATCTCATCTATTGGAGCATGTAACTATTCGTGTAGCCAGAAGAGGAGATCACTACCCAGAAAAAGAGCCAGACTGCTGTGTCTGGATACTTAAAAAGACATTTGGAGGGGGAGAGCATCTGCAAATGTTGGTGAAAATGGGTTTGGAACTTCTCGTTTGATCAGGAAATAGGTGGACTATAAAATGTCTGATGCATGATGCTGCCTGCAGCAAACCCACATTCTGAGACCCAGTCATCTTATTACTCTAGGAAGCACCAATAGGAAAAGGAAGAAGGCTTGAAAGACCATACACTTTCCAACTGCAATTGATGTGCAATTTTGAGTTAACCAAAAGTTGTCATTTGCTTGCTTTTGCAAAATGACTCGTCATTTATATTTCGTATCTTGAGCCAGAGATCTTTTTTTTACCAGTGTTCAAAAACACATACTGATATTAAGAGATACAGGTTTGCTTATGACTTGTTTTGTTTTCTATAGTTGTTTTTGAGTCTCCAAAGGGCAGGGGCCGTGCGTTATACTTTTTTGCACATCAGATATTTTCTTGCTCATAAGAGACATCCAACATGTATGTTATTCAATGATGGGAATGATGAGAACACATCATCAATAACAGAAGCTTAGATCTGGAACGGATATTTTATCATTTGCTTTTTGTTTTGTTTTATTTTTGTGTTATCTACTTTAAGACCCATATGTTACAAATGAGAAGACTTAAAGTGGTTAGTTTCAAGATCTAGGATATAAATTAGATCTCCTGATTTTTACACTAAAATCAAATGGTGATAAAATATGACAACAACAACTGCAACAACAAACCTTATAATAAAACAGTGGAGCAAGCTTCTGGTTGGGGAGTGGAGTGGCAATGTGGTTTAGTGGTCAGGTTTCGGCTATCCACTCAAAATCTCAAGTCTGTTTTCTCATCTCAGCCGTGTGTCGACCTGAGTGGCAAAAGGACTCTATATGGAGTCAGCCGCCTGTGGATAGTAGCCACACACCACAAAATCGACATGAAGAGTAAGGACAGGGGCTTCCCTGGTGGCGCAGTGGTTGAGAGTCCGCCTGCTGATGCAGGGCACATGGGTTCGTGCCCCGGTCTGGGAAGATCCCACATGCCGCGGAGCGGCTGGACCCGTGAGCCATGGCCGCTGAGCCTGCGCGTCCCGAGCCTGTGCTCCACAACGGGAGAGGCCACAACAGTGAGAGGCCCACGTACCGCAAAAAAAAAAAAAAAAAAAGAGTAAGGACAGAGGCTTTTCCTGGGGAAATCTACGTCAAACCCTAGCTGACCAAAATGAGCTTTTTTTCCCTTTATATTTACAGAGAAGCCAGCAAAAATATAACTCCCATCCTAATATGCCTGTTGACTACATTACTAATTCCACCAAGTTCTCAGGATTGAGGAACAGTGTAGGGAGATCCCTTCTGCACGTTTGTCTTGATGGAAAATGACACAATTTTCACAGACAAAAGGTGGGCTAATTATATTATAGAGATTTAAAAAAATCTTGTGGACCCTTTCTCTAAAAAAAAAAATCGTAGTGCAAAATTCAGAAACGCCTGTCTGTTTACTAAGCCTCGATCTGTGTGATTACACAAAGAAACCCTCCCTCCATGGCGCCTCTATCGTAGTTCCTTCATTTGTAAGCACAGCCTGGTCTGTATTAGGGACTTTTGGCTAGATCCAGGAATTTTTAATCTTAAATTTATTTCTAAAGAGATTGGGGTTTTGGGAACAGAAAAGCCTTGATCATTAAAAGATTTCTGCGGCATTGCATGAGGGCAGCCTCGTTACGGTCCTGGATGAATTTGGAGCTAAAAAACAGAACCAGACTTTTGGTTCATCACTGACACCTTGAATCTGTAGTTGACATTCGTGTTGGTAGGACTGGAACAGATAAATGGCAGAGATGAAACACTTTCTATATCCCTTACAAAAGAAATAAATAATATTCATAGGTGTGTCTTCATCTCTTTCTTTTTCCTTACTACATTTGAAAGTTAGGTCAAGAGAGATAAATATTAAAAATCAATACATAAATGCAATTAGCTAATAAAACTTAAGAAAAAGAGAATAAGGACATTTATTAAAATCAAATTAAATGAATAACATAAATGAAAAAGATAAAAATCAAACAGAAATAATTCAAAAGTCCTTTGAGATCTGTACACTGAAAACTATAGGACACTAATCAAAGGTATTAAAGAAGACACAAATAAATAGAAAGGTGTCCCATGTACATGGGTTGGAAAAATTAATATTGTTAAAATGTTCATACTACCCAAAGTGATCTACATATCCAGTACAATCCTTATAAAAGCTTCAATCACACTTTTCACAGAAAAAGAAAAAAAAATACTAAAATTAGTACTGTAGCTTGAAAGATCCAAGACAGCCAAAATAATTTTGAGAAAGAACAAATCTGAAGGCATCACATGTCTTTATTTCAAGCTATACTAAAAGCTATAGTAATCAAAACAATCTGGTAGTGGCATAAAAACAGACACATAGACCAATGGAAGAGAACACAGAGCCCAGAAGTAAACTCACATATGTAGTCAACTTATCCTTGATAAGGTCACCAAGAGTAAACAATGGGAAAAGGATGGTCTCTTTAATAAATGGTGGTGGAAAAACTGGATATCCATATGCAAAAGAATGAAACTGGATGCTTATCTTACATCATACACAAAAATTAACTTGAAAAGGTTTAAAGACTTAATGTGATACCTGAAATAATAAAACTCCTAGGAGAAAACATAGGGAAAAACTCCTTCACATTGGTCTTAGCAATGATTTTTTGGATATGACCCTGTGCTCTTAAAGAGTTTGTTAAATCCAACTGAGCTCTCTTTTGCCCTAGGTTTTCCACTCTGTCTTTCAGCAGCCAGGAACACCACTTTCCTTTCAAGAAGTCTACTTTTCAAATATACCTAGCTGTATAATATTATCTAACCACATTTTCTCACATGTGAATTCAGAACATTTTCACTTAATGATTCTTAGGTCTTATTCATATGTCAATCATGATACCATTAAGTAAAATGATAGAAGAAGTGGAGATAGTTGACTGTAATTCTATTATCCCTATATTCAAACTAGGGATACATTGCATCACCTTTTTTATGTTAATTATGAATTCCTTTTTTGATCTTGTTTTGTAGGAAAAGTGTTGACTTAAAATGCTTAGGATTGGTGGCCATGTGATAGTTTTCAAATGTTAACCTTTAATTTCTATCACTTATAGAAATGTAATAATGCAGAAACTAGTTTGTGACATGCCATAGTCTCGCTCTCTTTTTTTTTTTTTTTTTTTTTTTGCGGTACGCGGGCCTCTCATTGTTGTGGCCTCTCCCATTGCGGAGCACAGGCTCCAGACGCGCAGGCTCAGCGGCCATGGCTCATGGGCCCAGCCGCTCCGCGGCATGTGGGATCTTCCCGGACCAGGACACGAACCCGTGTCCCCTGCATCAGCAGGCAGACTCTCAACCACTGCGCCACCAGGGAAGCCCCCATACTATACTCTCTTTAAAGAGGTAGAAGAAATAAATGCATTAGTGAGCTCAGGAATGCTAGCAGAGAGACTCATCCAGCATTTCATTTTCTTTAAAATATCGAGCTACACGTCACCATATGGAGATAGAGATAAGTTTGACTATTTAAAGGAATAATTCCGAAGAAATATTACATTACAAAGGCAAACAGATTGAAAAAGCCGAGGTTGCTCAGTATGTATTGATAATATTAGATTTTATCTCTGCATTCAGAGTAATAAGATTCAAGTTTCCAGGAAGGGAATGATAAATTATATACCATTTTATTTGTTTATTATTCAAACAAGTTGGTGATTTATGTTACTTTCAGGGAAATAGGAGTAAGAAAAAATTTTCTAAGGGGAAGAAACATAGTATATAGGACTTTTAACATGTAAACTTCTGAAAGTCAAAGCTTGAATATAAACTAGAAATATATATACAAGAGTTGGTCTCACCTGTAAAGAAAAAGTGCAAAGTTACTGTGTCTCATGTATGTGATCAGTTTGTTTTAACACAGAGTTTTCTACAACAATATAGTTTCTTCACGATCAACATGATGGCCTGAACCTTCTAACTATAACCTACAACATACCCAGGTATTATCTCATGTGCGTTTGCTTGAGAGAAAAATCTCATATAATTTGACCTCCATTTAGGGGAGTACTAGTCCTTTTTCCTCACAATGCATTTCCATTTATGTCTAAACATTTACATCTGTAAATAATTAATAATCTAAGAACTTTTGCCCTTCTTTTACTCTACCTCAAGCTACCCTTGCCATAATTTTCCTTGAATAAAATTTTTAGGAATAGAGACAGTTTCCTTGAAAGAATAGAGAGGCAATAAAAGGAAAGAGAATGTAAGAGAAAGACTGTAGTTTTGAGAAAACATTAGAGGAACTCATGTGGAAAGATATATACAGGTAGAGTCATCAACCAAAGCTAGATAAGCTAGGAAAAAAAATATTGGTACAGCCGGTGACATAAAATATTAACTCTCTATACAAAATGGCTGTATATAATAAAAAGTGGCATCAAAATAACCAAACATTGTTCTAACAAGATCTAATGAGAAAACAAATGGAGACTATCTTCTGGCTACAATGGAGTAGCGTGTATTAGATCAAATATCCCACAGAAAACAACTTAAAAGCTGGCAGCTTTAAGGCAACAGAAAGCAAAGAAGGCAGACAGGACTTGAGAGGTCAAAACATAGAGGGAAGGAAAATGTGATTACGTGAACCCAAAATTCTCTGCCAAGTGTTCTCCTCAAGGCATTAGGTGATTCCTAATTTTGAGCATCTCAAATTCCATGAATAAAGCAGCTACTGAGAGGCTAAGAAATTAAATTCAGGGTTTACCAAGGAAAACCTTACATTTTTAGCTGGGAATCCTGAAGGACTACCCTTTAAGAATAAAGGCAAACCACAAACAGACCAGCCCTCTAAGGTACCTAAAGCCTGACTCAGTTCATCTCAATTCCTTGTTGGATCAGATGACCTGCTCCCACAGTAACTGTTTTCTACAAGAAAAGTTAATCCCATCTGGAGGAGGTAAATATTATTTGGAGGCTCTAAAATTTTTCCTATAGAATGCCATTACTTGGTGATTTCAAAGGAGCAAAATCTAAGACTGAAAAATGATTTTCAACAAACAAAATGGAAGTTAGATTACAATGGAATAACATTTTTAAGATAAAGGGGAAAATACGTACCAACAAGCAGTTTTATCATATTGAAAATAGTCTTCAAAAATGAAATATAAATGCTTAAAGAAGTAAAAACTGAGGTTATTCGTCACCAGAAAAACCACACTTCATGAAATAATAAAGGGAGTTCTACAGATGGAGGGAGAATCATCTCAGATGAACACATGCAAATAGCGGAGGGATAAAATACACCAGAGGATGAACAGTGATAAATTAAGAGACTGTTGACTATATAAAACAATGATCATAAGACTGGTTTATGTTCTTCTTGTAATATTTTTGTCAGTACTTGGTATCAAGGTAACACCAGCTTCACTATTTAAAAATGCATATAATGTATGCATTTTCATGATTCAATTGAGATCATGTATTTCAAGGAACTTATAGGTGTTACAAAAAGCAGATGCACAAAAAAAGTTGTGGTGTAGTGGAAAGGATTTGAAACCTCTTGCATTTGAGTCTTAGCTGTCCAATTCAGTACCTACACAACTTCAAAACAGAGGCTAAGTCTCTTTGAGTCTCAGTTTCTACATGCTTAGAATGAGGATAAGTATAATTTCCTCATTAAATGTTCCCATGAAGGTTAAATATTTAAATGTTTCTGTAAAATGATTATTAGCTCAATGACTAGCCACTAATATATTCAGTAGTCAACAAATGTGAGTTTATTTTTTCTTTATCCATCTTTTATTCCTTTGTTCTCTCCTTTTCTCTCTCTGAATGTCTCAGGTTGGGTTTTCTGGAGGCAGATGCTGAGTAGGAGTTTGGAATGTCTTTGTTAGAGATCATTGCTTGTGGAAGGAAGTGGGATGGGAAACAGGACTGGGAAAAGGGAGAAACTGAACAGAGATGCAGGTCCAAAAAAAGCTTAAGCCAACCCTGGAGATCTCTGGAATATATTGGGTTTTGGCCAAAACGTTCGTTCGGGTTTTCCATCAGTTTTTATGGAAAACCCGAACGAGCGTTTTGGCCAACCCAATTTTATATATGTGTGTGCGTGCATATGTATATATGGCATCCAACTTAACCTATATTGGACTTAAGGGGCTGGGCCTTCATAATTCTGCCTGGATCCATGATTGAACGTAGGCTGTCCTAGTCTTAGGAAATATGGGACCTGGGCAAGTTTGCTCTCTGTAGTGGAGGCAAATTCTGGAAGACCAGACAGCTGGGGCAACAAATCTCCCTTCAAAGGATTCAGATGGCAAGTCTCAATGTCCACCACATTATCACTCTTTTATCCCTCCCTCTTTTCCTTCTTCCTTTTCCATTTCCTCCCTTTCTCTCCTCCTTCGTATACCAAAAGAAGCCATCAATTTGAACCTTCTTATAATTCAATATGAGGGCTATGCAGGAGGATTTTATCATAGTGAACACCTCCATTTGAACTGGATTCAAAATTTGCTCACCTAAAAATATATAGAGTAGAAAAAAATAGAATTATTCACTCCAAAGAGTAAAATTACTTTGACCTTAGAATGCGATTTATCACCTTTCCTAGGACATGTGGCTCTAATCTTAATCATTAGTTGTTGATTTTAAAGATAGAAACCAAGATAGAGCCACTTACATATATTTATTTAATAAAATATTAACATTGATATTAATACATTCTATTGTGCATAAAATTAGTGCTAGGCTAGAATTTTCCAGATGTGTTTAATCTTTATAACAGCCATTAGAAAAAATGTAAATTATTTAAAATGCATATAATTACTTTGTCCTGTTTTACATAACTAAAATTTGAAAAATTGTTTAGTTATAATGCTTTGAAAATATTGAAGTATAATGTGTTAGGAATATGGAAAATTAAAACTTTTGCTAGTTCTTCGTAGTCTTTTAGACCATAAATATTCGAATACATTATACTTTTAATAGGGAGAATTCTGTGTCTAGATTGTTTTCTGATGGTAATTATCGTTGCTACTCATGGGTGAAGTGTGATAGTCCTGCTTCTCTTATCCCTTTTCACATGATTCAGCCTTGGCATAAACTTCTCTAAATTTATCCTTTTTGATTGTAGGAAGAGACAAGGAAGGCAGAGAGTGAATTTAAAAAGAGGAAAAAGAGAGTGAAAAGAAAGCACTACAGAATTTGGCATCCACTCCAAACAGGAGCCCTGAATTTATCCTTTACAAAAATGAGCAAGGAATCAATTTCCCTTGTATTTTCTTCCCCCAAATCCTGAGTTCTTATAAATCTTTAAGTGAACGCTTAGGAAAATCCCTTGGGTGAAAATAGATTTGTTCAGGCTAGTTGGAAAACTGATTATGACATAAATATAAGCAGTCTATTAGCAGATTAGATTCTTGCACCATAAAATTATTTGCATCCAAACTGACAAGCTTGTGCTGGAAGAGTGTGATGCACCTGTTTCCTGGCTGTTCTTCATATGCTTGTCTGAGAGCTAAGATTAAGCATGTGTAGAATATTGTGTGTAATGACATCAAACATACCTAGACTGTGATGTCAGCCTGAGACATTTACTCTAAAACAATAGCGTGATTACTGTTTCTGTCCACTTCTACAACTTATTGAGAACTTATAGGTGTTTTTTTAATGCTTTGATATTTTCATATAAGGAAATGAGGAAAAAATTTTTGGATTCATTATTTTCTTTGACATGGAGAAATTTCATTAAGCAATATGTGAACTGTATATAACCATAGCCTTAAAAAGGTAATTGGTGGCTTCCAATTTATTACCATAGTAATAAGATGGGATCTCTTTATAGAACGTATACCATTGAAGAAATACGTAAACATTTGTTTTACTTTTGCAAACCATTCCTTGAGATTTTAAATCATAGTAGACTTCTTAGTACCTGCCTGAATTAGCCATGGAGTCAGCAAAGCAATTTTGAAAAATGAACAGTATGCTTTTTAATTGATATATTTATTTATGTATCATCATAAAAGAGGAAATGTACCCTTTTTTTTTCTAAATTCAGGGGTAGCTATATAAACTGCTTTTCTTTATCTTCAGAAAAAAATAAAATCATCAACTATTACATGTTTTCTGGAAGCATCTGGAAAGCTTTATTCATTCATTAGATATATATTTAGTGAGAGTTATTATAATCCAGACACTATTCTCAGGAGTGGTAATACACTGATGAACAGACAGATAAAGCCCCATCCTCATGGAGATTACAATCCAGAGGGGAAGACAAAGAAATAAAAAAGCAAACAAAAACAAGCAAATAAACAAATTAGTGTAACACATAGTTTAGGCAATGGTGAATGTTGTATCAGTTTGATTTTAGTCAAAGAAGAGTGCCAAAAGAACATCATCTAAAACAAAACCTTAGTGATTATGTATTTTAAGAATTTAGTGTAATACATTCAACATGAAAGTTTTGAATAATGTAAGAAATTCTGTGTATCTGAGCAATGAAATCATCACAGGGCAAACACCAATAAAGAAGAAATTATAATGCCATGGGTAATTATTTTCTTTATATCTATAACATGACTTCTGAAAATAATTCCAACCCTTTCAATTATGGAAGACAGTCAGAAACGTTCTCCCCAGAAACATATTTGAGTATGACACTCATGAAAATGATCATATAAGTCATTGTATCTCACAGTCAAATTGCAATTTTGATGAAAGATCAGACTGCAGAAGTGAGTTTCATTTAACTGGAGCCACGGTGGCTCATTTGCCCAGAAACAGCCATATTATGCAATGGTGTGCCAAGGGAATTAATAACTGATGGATGATCAGACCTGCTCAAAGTGGTGGTAATAATTTGCTACTTGAACCACCACATTTTGGCAAATAAAAAGCCTTTGCTGGTGCCAAATCTGTAATTACTTTACTTAACGGTGATGACATGTGTGCCTGTTCTGTAAGATCCCATACTAATGCTTCTGGTGTTGGCTAAAAACCACCCAGTACTTGAGATAATAACCTCATTTCTGCATCTGTCTCTCTGCAGGATGGGGTTTTTAATTCCTTTTTTCCTTTTCATTTTGTTTCAGGTTTTTGAAGTTAAAAGGAGGCTTTAAACCTTGCCATTTTTTTTCAGAGGGTTTTGTTTGAACAACTTCACAATCTCTTAAACACAATTATTTAAAAATTGCTTGCATATCCACATGATTATCTTAGATAATTGTCTTGAAGTGACAGTTTTTTTCTATATAAATATTAATTTTTTTATATGTCTATTTCTGTGAGCAAGTGTTATGCTGATAGAAACCAGGGCCAGATTCCCCCCAGTAACTTCATCACTTCCTGGTAGTAAGTCTCAATTTCAGGCCTCTAGTTTAGGGCAACCAATCAACAGTGGTGCCCTAGTGGGCTAAGTGAAAAGTACCCTCATTAGAGTCTGAATGTCTAAATTACAGCTATCAAGTGATGGAGGCCAAGGAGAGAATAAATCCAAATGTATGGAATCTCAAATGGAATGTTTCTACTAAGGAAGGGAAATGTTCTGGCAAATTTCTCTAAAAAACATGAGAAAATATTTTCTGATTGGTGAAAAGTTTTCATTCTAAAAGGTTTTTCTTAGCTATTTTTTTTAAATCAGAGTAAAAATACTTTATTGGATCTTAATATAGCAACTGCAGTTTCATTTGGCTAGTGTTGTTTAGTATATACATTTTTTCAATACTTTCATTTTAAACCAATCTGTGTCTTTATATTTAAAGTGTGTTGCCTTTAGTTAAGCAGTTTTCTTAGAGTTGGTTGTGCATTTTTACTAATTCTGACAATCTTTGCCTTTTAAAAAGGATGTTTAGGCCATTTATGTTTAATTCAATTATCAATATGATTTAGGTTTAAATCTAATATTTGCTTTTTTTTTTCTTCTTTTTTTGGAGTTGTTCTAGCTGCTTTTTGTTCCTCAGTTAGGTTTTTACTGTCTTATTTTCAAATAATTGAGTATTGTTTTATGATTCATTTTATCTCCATTATTGAATAAATACCACTACTTATGTCTGTGTGCTTGCTCTGATATTTCAATATGCATCTTCGACTTATCACAATCTATCTTTAAATAGCATTATACCACTTCACATATAGTATAAGAACACACAACTGTAGACTTCTATTCCTCTTGCCTTTTGTTCTTTGTGCTTTATTGCTGTGAAATTTAAATCTACATGTTATAAACTTTAATCATTCTTTCAGTAGTGAATTATTGTTTAAAGAGAGTAAACATTGAGAAATATATAATTTATATTTATTCAAATATTTACCATTCTCTGCACTCTTTATTTTTTTAGATCTAGATTTCCACCTGATCATGTTCTTTCTCTTGGAAGAAATTTCTTCAGCATTTACTGTAGTATAGGTATGTTACTGGTTAACGTTCTTAGTTTTGTATGTGTGTCAATGATTCTTTATTTCACTTTTATTTTTGAATGCTATTTTCTCTGAGTATAAACTTCTGGGTAAACAAGTGTTGTGGTTATGGATTTGTTTTTTCCACTATTGGTGCTTTAAAGATATCACTCCACTGTTTTATCTTTGCATAGTATCTCATGAGAAAGTCTGATGTCATTCTGATGTTTGTTCCTCTATATAATGGGCCTTTTTCTCTTTATAATTGTTTTTCAGAGTTTGGTTATGATATCTTTTCATGTGGCTTTCTTTAGGTTCTTCCTTTCATAGCTCCTTCAGCTTCTTTAATATATTGGTTTAAAGCTTTTATAAAATTTGAAAATTTTTATTTCTTCAATTTTTAATTTTTTTGTCCCCTACCGTCTCCATTCCATCATAATAGGACTTCAGTGACATGATTTTATTTTTTTAATGTATTTATATTTTTGGCCACATCGTGTGGCTTGCGGGATCTTAGTTCCCCGACCAGGTATCGAACCTGTGCTCCCTGCAGTGGAAGTGAGGAGTCCTAACCACTGGACCACCAGGAAATTTCCATCATTTTGGATAGTTTCTATTACAGTGTCTTTAACTACATTGTTATTTTCTTTTGCACTGTATAATCTGCTGTTAGTCTCACATATGCATTTTTTAATTTCAGATAGTATCTTTCAATATCCTGAACTTTCATGTGGGTTTTCATCTTCTATCTCCTCATATAATCATGTATTTCTAGAACTTCTTGGCTTTATGGCACATATTTATAATTGTGTTATTGTCTTTGTCTTCTCATTCAAACATCTGTCATTTCTAAGTGTATTTATATTAATTTTTCTCCTGCTATGGAAGCATACTTTCCTGCTTCTTTGAATGCTGGTGAGTTTTTAATTGGATGCCAGGCGTTATGACTATTATGTGGTTTCAAGCTTGATTTTGTTGCAGTCCTTTAAATACTGTTGAAGTTTATTCTTGCATATAGTTAAATTACTTGGAATCAGTTAGATTTTTCTGAGATTTTTCTGTTAAGATATTTTAGTGTGGTCCAGGGCAGCCTTAAGTCTAGAACTGATTCAGTTCTAATATATATATATATATTTTTCTTTTTTTTTGCGGTACGCGGGCCTCTCACTGTTGTGGCCTCTCCCGTTGTGGAGCACAGGCTCCGGATGTGCAGGCTCAGCAGCCATGGCTCACGGCCCTAGCCGCTCCGTGGCATGTGGGATCTTCCCGGACCGGGGCATGAACCCGTGTCCCCTGCATCGGCAGGCGGACTCTCAACCACTGCGCCACCAGGGAAGCCCCAGTTCTAATATTAAAGTGAACACACATAGAGAACACTATCTGATGCTCCTTGTACTTAATTATCTCTACATTCTACCTTGTAGAAACACCAAATTAATCACAATTTCTGTGAATGGACAGTGGTAGAGACTGTTGAACACAACCCTGCTTTGCCATGCTATATTTTAATTGTATTTTTATTATTTGTTTTTAGATATCACAGGGTTAAAACTTCATTCAACTATGAAGATGATATTTTGCTAGGAGTTTCAGAATTTAGACAAGGGCAAAATAAAGCATTGTGGCTCCTCCCCCCAGAACTGTAGGGCACGCTTTCTTCCATCTTTTTAAGGCAATGCTAACATGCTCTCTGAGAAACAGAGGAAATCCTGATGGACTTTTACGACATCCTTGTCTTTGATAACCTCCTTTCTGGTTCACTGTGAACTAAATGAAGATAAAATATCCCAGATGGAGCTGCTGGAACAGGAGAGGTATCTGTAAAGCTCTTAAGGCATGTGAATGACCCTATGGTAAATCCCTTTAAGCTTTTCCCCAGATTCTTCTTTCTTCCTTTTATACACTCCCTTTAATCTTATTAGATCTAATTCTAACACTCACAACATGCTCCATACACTTGTTATATCACTGAAGCAAAGAAGTGTTTCCTGCATTTGAACTATTCAGGGAATCACTATGGTTTATTCGTACGTTTGCTCTGCTTTATTTTGTTTTGTCTTACAGCCTCAAGGCTTAAGCCTCAGGGCTTTCTCTACAGTTAAATGCCTTCCTTTATACTCCAATGTCCAACTGCTTTAGGACCCAACTTGCAATTTAGGATGAGGACTGACAAAGGTTTTTACCCATGTAGGATATTCAGTGGGGAACTAAGTCAAAGAATAATATCTTTTAACTATCCCTGTAGACTTTTGGCAGTGACTGATTTCACAAGTGAAGTATCAGTTTAAGTGTGCCTCTTCTCTCATCTGTGTAGACTCCCAGCCATGTCATCTGTGTTTTACTTCCAGTTTTATGTATTTTTTAAGGGAATCATGAAAAACTCCTCACCCTCTTTTTGGCAAAGAGCTCTAAGCGTCTCTGAACAAAGGAGCAAAGAAACTACACTTGATGTCTTTATTGACATGCACGCACATGCTAAACCTTGACCTACAATGCGTTTATACTCACTTGTGAAAAAAGCGAGTCACCTGTGTCTGCAATTGTCACATGTAAGTTATCTCTCCAGCTTTGTCTCCCCATCTGGCTTAGTATGTAATGGAAAAAACATATTTTAAATGGCTTAGCTAGAAGTTTTATCTATTACAAGTTATCACTTTGTTATTGTTTGTGTTGCTGGGAATTTTACCATGGGTGTAAGACAGAAACTTCTGTGAGATAGGATGCACCTAAGTTTGAGATTTTATGTTGCCTTGTGCCTCAGTATTAAGATCAGCTGAGCACTATTGGCAAAGGTCACTTACAAGGAAGATAATAATTTATTATAGATTTGTAGATTCACAGCAAATGATAGCTTGCTAGAAATATTTAAGGACCAGTGATTGCATGATGGTAGACTTTTAGGAGTATTTATATAAAACTTAACAAAACAATCTCAAAGAATAAAGCTAACGCTGGTAACTAACTCTCTGCAGAAAATAGCTTTGAGTGAGAACTTCTGCTCTTGCTTTGGCTCTTCAAACCCTTTCCAAAACATTATGCCTTTGAATTCAAATGATACAATGTAGTATTGTTTAATTTTGATTTCCCTAAATTTTGTGACAGTTTTGATAATGTGACAGCGTTGAATAGAGTTTGAGAAGGGAATTAATTTTGACTTAGGAAAAACTCTGTACTCTACTATTCAACTAAAATCAGTAGCTAGTGTTGATAAATAAAATAATAAATATTAAACACATAGAAATAAACATAAAAAGTAAAACAAAATATTTACAAATGAAGTTCATTCATCCATTTATGTAATACCCAGTATTTTCCAGGCACTATTATAGGCTCTAAGGGTACAGAGTTGAACAAAGAGACATTTTCTGCCCTCGTGAAGTTAATGTCCTAGTTAAAGAAATGAAACACTAAAAAAACTGGTATATACATATATACATGATGGCGGGTAGTGACAAGTGATAAAGAAAGCAGTATACAGGGGATGAAGGCTCCAAGAGGAGGCAGGCTGGGCTATTTCAGGTGGATTAGGGAAGGCTACCTAAGGAGGTGAAATTCCAGTGGTGATTCAAAAAAGAGAGTGAGAAAGCCACCTTAATATACAGGGGAAGAGCTTCCCATACAGAGGCACCAGCAAGTGAAGATGCCCCAGGAAGAGGATGTGCCTGGGATGGTGTGAGCGCCAGCAAGAAGGGCAGTGAGACCAGTGCAACATGAACCACGGAGCTGGGATGAGAGAAGAGAGAGGAGAGGAAGCCAGGGCAGCTCACGAAGGGCCTTGTAGTCCACAGACAAGACTTTTAGATTCATCGTTAAGTGTAGAGTTGAGAGTAGAAAAGTAAGGAGCCTTATTTGATTTTAAAAGCATATGACTGTTAGTTGGAAAATAGACTTGTGCTTGGGAGACAGGAGTAGAAACAGGAAGACCTACTAGGAAGCTATTGCTCTTAGAGTCCAGATGTGGATGACCCTGAAGACATTTAACAGTATAACCCTACGTTACTATAGTGCATATTTTACTAAGACTCAGAGTCTGGGGTCCTAACCTATATGCGTTAAGTTGGGGTAACAGAAAAATATGATCTTTTTGTTGAGTACATGAACTTCTTAGTATGTATGTGTATTTACATCATGAAATAGCTGTTATGTCTGAGCTAAATGCTAAGCTGACAGTGTAAATGCCTTTTAAAACACACACATTAATTATTTCTGCTGTGAAATATATGAATATTCAGTGGGATACAAAAAGGAACATAAATGGTCTCATGTCAGGTTAGGTCAAGTTTTACCACCAAATGAATAATAAGAGAGAATACTTTGGATTTCCAGAGATTTCTGGGCTCTAAAATTTCAGATCTGTCACAGATGGACCTGTATAATAATGGTTACACCTATTTATACAAAGTCACTGTAAATACTGTTCATACATCACCAACAGTGTACAACTGTAAGATAGGCTTTCTTCAGAAAAGATTATCTGAATACATGTTCCAATTAACCAAAAGATAAATCAAAATTAAGAAAATAAATGAATATATCTATAAAAAGGAACTTGCAGTTCCTCCCTTATTCATGTTGACCCTAATGGGCAACAGAATATGCCACCCCAAAATATGCTACTATGGTATATTTTGAGCTCTAGGCACTTGAAAAACACAGCAAATGCAGGGAGAGCCTTTCTCTGAACTCCCCTTATCTGGCTAAAGATAGATTCCCCCCCCCCCCCAATTCAATTGTCATAGATCCCTTCCCCAGGAGCTTCATCAACCAGGGAAGACTGACTTTTGTCATAAGAGAGAAGGCTAGACATCCACACCACACCCACTTTGTCACAAACTGTCACACCTCCCACCTATTCTTCTAAGGGCCCATTCATCTCTCCTAAAAATCATCCACTCTGCACTAAGAGGACTACATTCCCTATTAAGATGGTATTTAAGCCTGAATTTTAAGCCACCTCAAGAAGTAACTCATTCTTCCCTGGGTATTTTCCATGTATATATGAGGTATACATGTGAATAAACTCCTGGTTCTTTTTCTCTTGTTAATCTGTCTTTTAGTACAGTGATCTCAGCTAAGAACTCAGCAGGGTAAAAGGAAAATTACTTTTTCTTCCCTACCAATCCAAACCTAGGAATTCAGTTAGATCAGTTGTCCGTTTGTTCTGAAGCCCAGAGGCAAAACTTAGTTTATCAGACATTTCCTTTCCTAGTACCAGGATTTGGGGTTCTTAGGCCATATCCTCCTTTCCGCAATTCAGACTACATCCCTTGCGTGTTTGGTAGCCAATCCACGAAGGATTTCAGAAAGTGGATGAAGCCATGGGTTTCGGTCAACGTGGGAGGGGTATTTTGCAGTATAAAGGCTTTCTGGAAATCCCTTCAGTTGTACATTTGGTAGGTTCTTATTCTGTGGGCGTGGCAGGGGAGGGAGTAGTCTGGGCTCATCTCTGAAAGGTCTGTCCAGCAGAGAGCACCTGGCAGGGAGCCTGGCTGGCTGATTCCTCCCGCCCCCACTCTAACAGCCAAGGTTGCCTAAGGAGCTACACATACGTTCAGGGCTGAGAAGGTGCCACTCGTCTTCAGAGGAACAAAGACCAAGACGGGTCTTGGCTTCTGAGGGCAGAAGCCCTAGAGTTAGTGGGTAGGAATGCACAGTCTGTTTATGTAAAACTATGCCTACCTACCAGTCAATTTTGCTAACAAAATTTGACCCAACCAAAGTAAACCAACCAAACCAAATGAAAGTTCTGCTTTGAACACTTAAAATGTAAATACAGTTTTTAGTTGGATTTTTAAACTGACACTTGGTCACCTCAGTATCCCGCACTCAGAAGCAGCTTAAATTCGTACAGTTCACCCCCTGTGGTTTTCATTCCATGACTTACCAGTTTCAAATCAATAGTCTACATGATCAATGCTCATTTTAAAGCATATACCTCAGCATTGTATATCTTATTTCATAGACGATTCAAACTTTCCTCATGGAAATACACTTATATAAACATAATTGTATGATTACTTTAAAATACCGTCTTTAAAGATCTACCCTTTCCAAATAACTCCATAAGCACTCTCTTTTTGGAATGAAATATGGCTAGTCTTTACCAAACTATTTCTGCATCTATGTACCTGTAGGTGTGGTTAGTACTGCTCATCTACTTCACAGTTTTTTTCTGACTTGTTAGAACTTGGAACTTCTCCAAACGTCATCTCTCTCTCTCTCTTTTTTTTTTTGAATGCTTTTAATTACGAGAACTTTAATAAGGCATCTGAAGTCTTTCAAATTGGTTTCCCCACCTATATAAAAAAATGCCATGGGTGTGGAAAGTAATTTACTGACAACACAGTCATCATCCAGAACAGAAACATTTATATTCCAATTCCATGTTGCACCGCTTTTTCTCTGTTGGCTGTAGACCAAAACTGTAGTAGTGCTATGTTAATCTTTTAGTATCACCATGGGGAATTTCTTCTAGAAACACATTTCTCTGAGATTAAGGAGTAGGAAGATCAAATTCTCTTAGAAGAAGGGAGGGAATAGTAAAATATATGCACTGTTCACTAATCTATAAAAAAAGGATACTTTGGGTGCAACTGTGAAATTATCTGACATTTTACATGCAAAAAGAGCAAAGGACTATAGACAGGGAAAAGGAAAAAGATGAGAAAAGGAACCTATTACTCAAGTTAAAATGCTGTTTTTATATTCATTCTCTAGCCCACAGTGAGGCAAGGATTTAGGACTTGCATGTTTTTGTTCATCCACTTGCTTCAGATTCATCCAGAGAACTTACGCAGCCCAACACCTTCTTTGGATGACTCATGACAGTTAATGTAGATGGAACTCCATTAGCTAGGCACAAATATACCCATAATACATCACTAATGAGGAACTAGCTTTTTGTAGTCAATATTGACTTCCTAAGTTTACTTCATGGTTGCTTGAGATGTGATAGTTTGCGGTGATCATTTCACATATATACTCTTCTCATATGATTCAAAGCGCTTCCTATTTTGTAACAGAACTAACAGAGTATTTATCCAAACTTTCCATGACATGCATTACAAGAAATTTTTCTAAGTTTAAAAAAAATTTCTCACTGTTAAAGTTACTGCCTGTGTTGGTTTGCCAGAGCTGCTGTAATGATTACCACAGACTGGTGGCTTAAAAAACAGAAATTTATTTTCTCACAGTTCTGGAGGCTGGAAGTCAGAGACTAAGATGTTGGCAGGGTTGGTTTCTTTTGAGGCCTCTCTCCTTAGCTTGCAGACAGCAGTCTTCTCCCTGTGTCTTCACATGGTCTTCTCTCTTTTTGTGTTGGTGTCCTAATCTCTTCTTATAAGAACACCAGTTTGTAAAAAGTGCAAGAGTTTGAATAGAGTATGAACAGGCAGCATGAATAGAGCAGCACACAGGTGCTCACTCTATCTTTTTGCCCACATCAGACATACTGTCACAGAGTGAGAATTGGATTTACTAAAGTTGCCATTTATAACCTAAGGAAACAGACTCAGAAAGGACAAAAATTTTGTTGTTACAATTAACAATGCAATAACTCAAAACCAAAATCTAAATCCAAGTCCTTTTCTTTCTCTTATGTTCTCTGCATTGAATTAATTCCAGATTCTTCATTTCTTTAATGCTTTGACTCCTTGATTATCAAAATCCTTGTGTAGTGAACATCTATTGTTTTATTCTTACCTAGCTTCCTTTCTTCTTCGCCAGGCTTGAGAAATTTCCCCTCCCTACCTGGCAAGGAGGTGTTCTGTCAATCCAGGGGCCCTGTCATCCTCACCACACAGATGGGCGCATTACCCAGGATTCTTGGTTAAAAGACTCTTGAGGGGATTGGCACTGATGCTGGAGAGACAGGTGTCCTTCTTTTGGAGATTATGGCCATTGAGGGGCTTGTGAGCTTTGGAATTATAAAAAAGAGATTCCGATTGAAAAAGAGGACAGGAGAGCTGAAAGAGCTAGAGAGAGGTAAGGAAAGGAGGGAGAAAGAGAGAGAGAGGGAGAGAGAGAGAGAGAGAGAGAGAAGGAAGGAAATAAACACCTGGCTATGCTATTTGAGCTTCGATCCAGCATGGAAGCTTCCGTATTCTTTAGTTAGTAAACCAGTGCATTCCCTTTTTTTTTTTTTTTCTTTTTTCTTGAGGTAGAGTTTGAGTTAATTTTCTGCCACTCACAAAAGAAAAAGAACTATCACTCTGTGAAAAATTCCACTCTGGATTAAGAGAGTCAATTTCAAACCACAATCTGTAAGGTCAGGAACATGCTTCATGGAAGTAGTTAACTTCTTCCAATGCTGAATCCCAGTCCTTGAATGTATAAATAGTTCCACAGGGAAAGGGAAGCTGATAACTTACAGAGTACATTTAGGACGGAGCCACCGAGATGACTGTCTACACGTACACCGTAGAGTGCTTCTTTCATTATACAATTTGAGAACTTAAAATTTATCAGTTGTCCACTTTCTTTGAGGATTATTATTTTAGGTCTGTCCTCATTAGGGTTATTGTGGAAAAACCTGACTTCAATCAACATAATACTTTCTTAGACTAGAAAAGAGATCAGGCTTATTTCTCCACTATATGGCACTTTTAAAGCATATTTAAGGAGATTACAGCCTTTGGCCCTTGTGCCCTCAGTGATGTGTTAGACATATATTTGGAGGGATATAATAGACCCCACCTTCCCCATACCCAACTCCAACCAAATTTCCAGAATTAGGAGTTATTGTGTACATGGAATAAAGGTCACTATAGGTTCCTATGGCTTACTATAAATCCACATTTCTGGGCTTGTTCTCAAGATATAAATTGGGTATGTTAAAAGCCACGTACCTGGCTATATGGTAGAAGATGAGAGATTAAACTTCAGGGCCGAGGTTTATTTTGGATAGTTGGAGGGCTTAACATCCATCTCACGGTCTGAAAGGAAACCACTTGCAGAGGACAAAATCTGCAGCGAGGAAATCTGCGAATGGTTTAGCTGTGACTTATCAAAGCGTGTTTTCCTCTCTGGCTAAGGGAAACTACATACAAGGTTTCATATTCACGAAATGAGTTGGTTCTTGATAAACTTTTTTTAGTTATAGATTCAAAATTCCTTCTTTTAGCATTTACTGTGTTGATTACAGTGAGTCTGGTTCTTTTTTCCATGGTTTCCCTATGATCTGCCTATTTTAACTCCAGTTTTATGGAAGTGTATTTAGAAGCTTCTCTGACTGATCCAAGAGATCCTATCAAAAGTGTACAAGACATAAACTGTTGAACCTAAATCCAGATTAACTTATCTAAAAAAGGGTCATTTTGTTTTGGTTATGATAAATCCTATTCAGTATTATTTTTGAAAAACAATCAGAAAATGTTTTGAAGCATATGAAATATGTTAGTGATGGTATAGTACTCAAAACAGAGTACCACGTGTGTGTGTGTATTTTATCTTTGAAGAATGTAGGGTAATATATGTCAGTTCAGCAGTACAACTAGTTTGTTATTATCTCAGTTGTGAACACAAATCATACCCACAGCAGCAGACGGCTTCTCAAACCACTGATGTATAATTACCCTAAGCATGTGAGGTGACAGAAGGTGACATGCAAGGAATGTCTATAGGAACAGCATTCATAAATAAAAAGAAAGATAAATGAAATTTCTCTCCCTTCATACTTTTGAGCTTTAGGGTTAAGTGTTCTTTTTCCCCTTGACTGATATGTAGATGCTTTGAGGGAAGCTACTGAAATAAGAAAATAATCCAAAGTCAAATGAAAAAAAAATGGTAAGAAAATGAAGAATGCCCAGAGTGCCAAATGATACATTTATTCACAAAGAAAGTGGTCACCTCGTAGAAGACTATTATTAGATAAAAGACTGTTTAGAGTTGAAAGACGGAGGATTGAAAAATCTGATCAACTTCTTTCTTTAGGTGAAATAAGCAATAATTTTACTGTAAATTTAACAAATTTTCTTAGTGATTATTTAACAACTATGAAACCCTAGTTTTTCCATTTGAAAAATTAGCTGATTTCTAGCACATTTGCTTAATAGAAGATCATACAATCAACAGGATGATTTTTATTCCTTCACATCGCTCCCTAAGGAAGGCACTTACCCTAAGAACTATATTGCCTGCTGACAAGTAACTGTTGCACTTACTTTGATAGTGCCCAATACATTGCTTTGCCTCATTTGCATCTATCTACTAAATAGTTTAATTAATTTTGCATTGTGCTGACTGACTAGTTTTAATTAGCAGTTAAATCAGTTCAGTTAACAAAAAAATGTAGGTGTTTACGTGAATGCAAATACAATGAGTTCTCAGGGCTCAATTCAAAAACTGGTTCCATGCCACTGATGCTGGATTTCTTTAGGCTTTGCTTTAAAATAAAAAATGCATTCTATAGCTATAGTTTCTCCCTCAATAAATTATGAATGTTTATTGTTCACTATCTGGGGCTCCCTTTTTTCTGTAGTAAGGAAGGTCACGTGCCCAGACTAAAGGTGAAAGCACTCGGGGAGGTGGCCGCTGGGCTTCAGTGAAGATACTGCTAATACCTGAGTTCTGGAAATGGCTCTTACAGCTCTGGCTGCATTTGGGATTTCCCTCGTAAGTTGTCCTGGGGCAACCACAATGGAGGGGTACCATTAACTTCTCCAGAGATGGTTAGATGGTGACACAACAGAAAACATAACCCTGGTGTGGCTCCTTGGTAACGAAAAAAAAGAGACGATTCAATTTTTAAATCTGTTTCATTTCTAAAAGCAGTAAATTCTTCATCCACCGATTTGTCATCTATATAAAGAAAACAGTCAACCAGAAAAAATTGTGTTTTTTTTAAATCTTATCAACCAATTATTTCTAATTTCTAAAAACATACTTTTACAATTCCTGGACTTTTTGATCCATTTTAGAAGTGGTCTGCTTTAAAAAAAAAAAGTTTCTGCAAAAAGAAAAGGCTTCATTTATTTGATTTGAGATTCAGGCTATCTCTACAATTTCAGAAAAACCAGAACAGCAGGTTCTTTTAGCTATATAGTATAGTAAAGGGAAATGGAAAGCAGATCTAGTATGTCGGCAACTTAAAAACTGTACACTAAGAATATGAATAGGAAAATCCTAAAATATATCTTTTCTTCAAAGGTAAACTTCAGAGCTTTCATTGTTTGGATGATGACTTTAGTTCTTCCAATCACTTTATGTATGTTAAGTCACTTGTACACTGTTTAAGAGGTATTTCAGTAGCAACATATTTCTCAGTAATCTCCAACCATAAGCTTCTTCCAGTCTCTTTAGTGTCAGTATGAACATCAGGAGAGTTGGACTTTCTTGTCAGGTTTTAAGAATCTCATCTAAGGAGAAGGTGGTGCCCAAGAAAGAGTCATATATTTATTTGAACAAAAACCCGTTTCTGGATCCAACAATCCTACTGTTGGACATATATCAAAAAAAGATGAAAACTCTAATTTGAAAAAAATACATGCACCCTAATGTTCATAGCAGCACTATTTACAATAGCCAAGACATGGAAGCAACCATCGGCAGATGAATGGATAAAAAAGATGTGGTACATATATATAATACAATGGAATATTACTCAGTCACACAAAAGAATGAAATAATGTCATTCGCAGCAGTAAGAATGGACCTAGAGAATATCATACTAAGTGATGTAAGTCAGACAGAAAAAGACAAATATCATATGATATCACTTATACATGGAATCTAAAAAAATGATACAAATGAGCTTAGTTACAAAACAGAAATAGACTCACAGACATAGAAAACAAACTTATGGTTACCAAAGAGGGAAGCAGGAGAGTGATGGGATAAATTAGGAGTCTGGGATTAACAGGTATACACTACCATATATAAGATAGATATAACCTACAGTATAGCACAGGGAGCTATATTCAATATCTTGAATGGAAAAAATCTGAAAAAGTATATATAATGGAAAAAATCTGAAAATGGAAAAAAATGGAAATGGAAAATATAATGGAAAAAAATCTGAAAAAGTATATATATATAACTGAATCACTTTTCTGTTCAACTGAAACTAACACAACATTGTAAGTCAACTATACTTCAATTAAAAAAAAAACTTTTCTATCCTCTATATGTTAATATCTTTTACAACATAAATTGACAAATTCAGCATTACACAGTACCATTGGGTTAGTTGCTCTTGCTAAAGAATAATTTCAGAACAATTAATAAGTGTCAGGAACACGGTCAAGCTTGGGATTAACTGTAGTAAGGAACACATAGGACCTGGAAATGGGCAGTAATGAATTCCACTAATGATCTGATGATGAATACTTAAGGATCTGGTTGCGAGCCCAGGAAACCTTGAAAAACAGTTTCATATACACAGCCACCAGAGAGAAAGGGATACATCAATACATGTTGTAGTGTAGAGAAAATTCTGTTTGGCAATGAATTATCATAATGAAAACGAAAGCAAAAATACTATTATCATGTCTCACTTGACAAGTAGTGTACTCTTCAAAAGGAAATTAAGCAGAAACTAACACACCATTGTAAAGCAATTATATTCAAATAAAGATGTTAAAAAAACAAACAACAAAACAAAATAAAGTGACTTTTATGTCAATAGGGATGCATAAATATATAAGGATCTATCTATATATCTTTTTCCAATTAATTTTAATTAAAACTTTCCTAGAACATCCTCATCACCCCAAAAAGAAACCCTGAATTTATTTGTAGTCGTTCTCCATCCCCACCCATTTCTATCCTCAACTCCAGGCAACCACCAATCTAATTTCTGTGTCTACACATTTGCCTGTTCTGGTATTTCATGTACATGGAAACATATATGTGGTCTTTTGTTCACCTAGCATAATGTTTTCAAGATTCATCCATGTTGTAGCACGTACCATTATTTCATTCTTTTTTATTGCTGAGTACTATTCTATTGTAGAGATATACCATATTTGTTCATCCATTCATCGATTGATGTTTAGGTTGTTTCTACTTTGGGGCTATTAAGAATAATACTGCTATGAGCATTTTTGTACAAGTTTTTGCATGGAAATATATTTTCATTTTGTTTGGGTATTCCAAGAGCAGAATTTCTGATTCATATGGAAACTCTACATTTCCCATTTTGAGGAACTACCAAACTGATTTCCAAAGTGGCTGAACAATTTTAGGTTCCCACTAACAATGTAGGAAGGTTCCAATTTCTCCACATCCTCTCACCAACACTTACTTTTTTCTGGGTTTTTATTACAACCATGTTAATGAGTGTGAAGTGGTATCTCATTGTGGTTTTGATTTGCATTTCCCTGTTGATTACTGATGTCGAACACCTTTTATGTACCTTTTGGGCATTTCTATAACTTCTTTTGAGAAATATCTATTCCAGCCATTTGCCCATTTCTTACGTGGGCTATTTTTCTTACTATTATTGAGTTGTAAGAGTTCTTAGTATATTCTTGACAAAAGTCTTCGTCATTTACGTGATTTACAAATACATTTTCTTATTGTGTGAGTCATCTTTTTACATTTGTGGTAGTGTCATTTGAAGCACAAAAGTTTTTAATTTGGATGAAGTACCATTTATCTATTTTTTTTTGGTCACTTGTGTTTTTGGTATCATATCTAAGAAATCACGATCTAATGTGTCATAAAGATTTAGTGATTTGTTGAAAAAAGTGTTTTTTTCTCCCACTGAACTGCATTGGCACTGCGTTGAAAATCAACTGGTCATAAATATGAGAGTTTATTTCTGGACTCTCAATTCTATTCCATCCATCTATATGTTTATTCTTAAGGAAGTATTACACTGGCTTGCTTAGTGTAACTTTGTAGGAAGTTTTGAAATTGGGAAATATGAGCTTACCTACTTCCTTTATCTATTTCAAGATTTTTTGGTCCTCTTGGGTCCCTTGAATTTCTGTATGAATTTTAGGATAAGCTTGTCAATTTCTGCAAAAAAAGTCAGCTGTAATTTTTATGATGACTGCATTGAATCTGTAGCTCAATTTGAGAACTGTCATCTTCATATAGCCCAGTGTCATATCTTACATAGTTTGTTATGTTATGTAAGTACAATATCAAAACCAGGAAGTTGACACTGGTAATACATGTGCACATAGCTCTATGACATTTTATTCCATAGATTTGTATAACTATCACCACAATGAAGATACTGAAATATTTCATTACCACAAATATCTCCCTTGTTCTGTCAATTTGTATTTATCTCTTTTTTAGTAAATTTGGCCTTCTTGCCATGTGTTTAAGGGCTACTTAATATTTGTTATTTTTGTGAGTTCTCTTTTCAGGTCTATTGAGTTGGGTTTTTTGTTTGTTTGTTCTAGATTTCCAAGAATTTTCTTTATTTACTAGAAGGATTAGAACTCTATCAATATTTTTGCAAATATTTCCCATCTTACATTTAATTCTGAAATGATTTATAGTTTACCTTCCTTTTTTACTTTACCATGTCAAAGCATTTAAAAATGTAGTTGGACCTTTTGTACATTCAGGTAATGAAAGAATTCACTTATGTCTTCTTCTAATACCTGTATTGTTTCATTTTCTACATTTTAAATTTTGATTCATTTGGAGATTATCCTGTTCAGGCAGTGAGATAAGATTCTAATTTTATTCTGCCTTCCCCAAATGATTACCTACTTTTCCCAGCACCAATTATTTATTTAAAATATTTATTTATTTATTTTTGGCTGCGCTGGGTCTTCATTGCTGCACGCGGGCTTTCTCTAGTTGCGGCGAGCTGGGGCTACTCTTCGTTGCAGTGCGCAGGCTTCTCACTGCGGTGGCTTCTTTTGTTGTGGAGCACGGGCTCTAGGAGCAGAGGCTCAGCATTTGTGGCACACAGGCTTAGCTGCTCTGCAGCATGTGGGATCTTCCCAGACCAGGGCTCGAACCTGTGCCCCTACATTGGCAGGTGGAATCTTAACCACTGAGCCACCAGGGAAGTCCCCCAACACCAATTATTAAAAATTTCATCTGTACCCCACTAATTTGAGCTCCTTCTTCTATTGAATGTTGCATTGATCTGTGTGCATGGGTCTATTCCTGGAGTTTCTATTCAGTCTCACTGGTCTCTCTGCCTCCTCCTGCATTAGTAGCACACGATTGTTGAGGATTCTTGGTTCTTGAGCACCTGGTAAGGCTGGTCTATTCAAAGTGCTTCATTTTCAGGATTTTTCCTGCTAATCTTGCCTGTTTCCTTCCCATTTGGTCTTTATCGGTATATTTATTGGAGACACATTGCTCTTCTAAGTTAGTCTAAAGAGACTTAACACCTTTATGATATTGAGTCTTTCTGTTTAAGAACATTCTATTTGTACAATTTATTTATGGGTCTTTCAGTAGAGTTTGAGGGTTTTTCTTTACATAGATTTGACAGATTCCTTATAAAGTTTATTCCTAGATATTTCATCCCTTTCATTGCCTGTTTTTTAATCTCATTCTCTGTGGATGTGTGTGTGTACATACATGTATATTTAAACTAGCTGTTTGTATAATAAAATGCTGTTGATCTATATATAATATTTCTGTGTAGTTCTTTATTTAATTTTGGAAATTCTCTTGCTATTTACAGTAAGTTTTCAGTTGATTCTGTTGGGTTTTTCAGATCAAAGAGATCATTTGTGAATAGAGGCTGTTTTATCTTCTCCTTTATAATTTATATATCACTAATTCTGTTCTCTTGTATAATGCTGTTGGCTAATACTTTCAGTACACTATTTATTACATAATATCAGTGATAATAAATATCATTGTCCAATTCCTGCCTTTAGCAGAAATGGCTATTTCCTGTTAAGTATGATGCTGGCTTTTGACTGAGATAGTTATAGTTATATTTTATACAGATAAGAGACTTTCCTTTTGTTTCTATTTTATTGACTTAAAAAAAAATCAAGCAAGGAATGTTGTATGCACTTTCAGCATCTGCTTTGATGGAGTTCTGCTGAAGCTGATCTTAAGGATGGTATGTATGAGCAAGTCATTTATTAAGGAAATGCTCCCAGGAGAGACTGGTAAGGGAGTGGGGAAAGCAGGGCAGAGAAAGGGGACAAAGCAAACCAAGTGTAATTGCAGGGAAGAGCCCTGCAGAGGGTAGGCTTCAGCTGTTTCTTGCAGGGTAACTCTGGAATGTAAATGACATCTCAGAGTTGTCCCAATCTGAGCAGGAAACTGACTTTCACACCCCAAACTTTACAATCACTGGTGAATAGCCATAGGGATCATGGTTGGGAGAGGGGAGTAAAAAGAACTCACAGGACTTTCAGTTTTCTGTGTATCTGTTCAAAATGACTCAGCAGCCCAAGGACAGCAGTGTGAAGATCAACACCATTTCTTAGCTGTTGAAAACGCCCCTAGGGGTGAGTAGGGTGCTCAGAAATGGTAAAAAGAAATCTGAAGGGATATGAGCAGAACACAGACATTGTGCCCTACAGCATCTATGGAGTTGATTATAATTATTATTCTTAGATCTTTTGATACATTATATTAATAAACTCTCTAAAAATTGAGTACTCTTTCATAACTAGAATGAACTTGTATCACAGTAAAAGCTGGTCCTTGTGATTTTTGGTGGGGGAAAGGAGGTAGGTTTGTAAACTTTCTCTGTTATCTTCTAGAGGAAATTGGCCTGTTTAAACTTTCTAAGTCTTCTGAAGTCAGTTTTGTAAACTGCATTTTCCTCAAAAAATATCCATTTCATCTATGGCTCCAATTTAATTTCCATGAAGTTATATGATACAGCCTGTGTTTCCAAGGTTTTGCCACCCTTGGTCAACTCTGTCCTCCCACCTATTCCTCATCAATGTACCTTTCTGCAGTGTTGTTTTTTTTTGTTTTTTTCCCCCTAGTTATTGCTCCATGTTCTATTTCAGTCTAGTTCATGGCAGTCCCCATCAGGGGAGCCTGATCCTTCTGGGTACGAATTTTTACTTTGATTTGTGGAATCTGAGCCTGCCATGCCCCCTCTGCACACATCCTCCTCTTCTCTGTACCAACTCCTTTTCTCCTTTTGTGTGTGCGTGTGTGTGTCTGTGTGTGTGTGTGTGTGCGCAGGTTTTGTTGATCTCAGGACCTTTGAGCCACATATGCAGACAATTTAGAGTTTGCAGATATCTTTTTTTCTGTTTCACCGTGATTTTATTTTGAGTGAATGACTTGCTATTATTGTTCTTTTTCTCTACCTTGCTTTATATGGTTTTTAGAAAAAAAAATTGGGAAGATCTAGACTCGAGCTGCCATTCTGTTCCTACCCAATCTTTGGATTTCCTGCAGCATTTTTTTAACCTCAATGTGTCATCATCTTTTTTCTCAAATCTGGTCCTTTCTGTAGTATGTTATTAGTAATCCCGTCACCAATTTGCTACCTGCATAAGCTATAGAAATCTGATCCATTCTTAGGATACTGAAGTAGAGGACTTGTTTAGGCTATTTTCTCAACAAAACTTGTCCAATCTTCTTTCTGCCCCTTATCTCACTGTACCCGCACCTGTTCTGAAAGCTTTTCGAACCCCCCCACTCTTTGTACATGCTTTTACCTTTCTCTCACTCTCTGCTATTCAGTATGAAACGCATATTCAGACCTCTGGGAATCTCCTGCTGATCCACCACCAACACCAACAAAATGAGCCGTTCCTTTATCAGAGGAGACAGCTGTTCCAATGCTTACAGTACTTACTATACCTTAATGCAATCCTTGTCTTAACTCGAAGCTGTCCCTGGTGTGCTGTGAGCTCTTTGATGGCACATCATAGGTCAACAGTTGGTCTTTGTTGAACTGGTATGAAATTAATTTGACTTAACTGATAATGATGGTAAAAAAATGACTTCTCTCTCTGGTTCCCCATCCAGAATGTAGGCTCTATGAAGGCTGCGAGTCAGGTAGTTTGGTTAATTTATACCAAGAGACTTGCATATCTCTTGTAGCACACAGTAAGTCCCGTATGTATGTCTGACTCTAGTTCTATTCTTTCGGTGAAAGATGGAGAAACAGTGTGTCACTGAGGGTAAAGGACATAGACAATAAACCTATGTTAGCTAGGGACAAATTTAGAATTATAATTCCTATCCCTTAAATTCCAGAAAGTAAGCACATCTACTTCCTGCTTTCTTCTCCATTTTTGCCAGCCAAGAGCAAGGCTAGAATAAATATAGTGAATGATTAAAGGCAAAAGGAAAGAGAAAGGGGAAAGGAGAGCTTTTGATGTGGATCCCTATCTCAGAAACCTGCCGTGTATCAAAGTAGACAGCAGAGCTTTCATCCCATTCTCACACTTCTCTCAGGTTTCTACTTAGTTCATGCTTTTAGTAGAAAGGTGTTTGCAGTTCTTGACATTTTGCAGACATGCCAAAAAGATTAATTACAATAATTTCTTCTGCAGCTGGGATTACTGATATCTAAAATGTTTCTGTATTATCTTGTGCATTCCAACTCGTGCCACTCAAACTGGAATATAAAGAGCCAATTTATGAGATGACCGCCAATAATGAAGGACACATAGAGGAGTATGAATTTGCATCTGTAACAGAGACTCTGGATAAGTTCTATCTTTAGGAGCTAAGAAGATGAATGAGTAAAAGTATGATAGATACAAATAGCAGGGTTCATTACACAATAAGAGGATATTATCAGATATGTGATGAAGATAAATTCGACTGCATGTCAGGGGTATCATGTTATTGCCTCTAATCTATCATCTTGTTAATGGTATTTCCATGGAAACATTAAAAGAAATTAAACTACTAAAACCTGAAAACAGATTTGACAGCTACATGTAACGAAAGAAAAATATCAAGATTTTGCTGAAATATGTGCCATATTTTAGTAAGTCATGTTAATTACTAGTGTTTAATCTGTACATTTAGATGGATAAACTGACCCCATCAATAAAGATATTATTTTTACAAATAATAATTGTATGCATGTATATTAATTCACTGAGAAATTGTAACTTAGGGTTTTCCTGTTCTAGTAAGAGCAATTCAGTTCAGCAAAAAGAAAGTGGGATTGCTGGGTTGTATGGTAGTTCCATTTTTAGTTTTTTAAGGAACCTCCATACTGTTCTCCATAGTGGCTGTAGCAATTTACATTCCCACCAACAGTGCAAGAGGGTTCGCTTTTCTCCACACCCTCTCCAGCACTTATTGTTTGTAGATGTTTTGATGATGGCCATTCTGACTGGTGTGAGGTGATACCTCATTGTAGTTTTGATTTACATTTCTCTAATGATTAGTGATGTTGAGCATCCTTTCATGTGTTTGTTGGCAATCTGCTTATCTTCTTTGGAGAAATGTCTATTTAGGTCAGACACGGGGAGGGGGAAGGGTAAGCTAGGACGAAGTGAGAGAGTAGCATGGACATATATACACTACCAAATGTGAAATAGATAGCTAGTGGGAAGCTGCTGCATAGCACAGGGAGATCAGCTCGGTGCTTTGTGTCTAGCTAGAGGGGTGGGATAGGGAGGGTGGGTGGGAGACACAAGAGGGAGGAGATATGGGGATATATGTATACGTATAACTGATTCACTTTGTTATAAAGCAGAAACTAACACACCATTATAAAGCAATTATTCTCCAATAAAGATGTTAAAAAATAAAAATAAAAAAAGAAAGGCTCTGTATTTTACAAATTTGTATAAAAGAATTAGCACTAATTGCTTATTTTAAACAGGCTTTAATAATGAGAGGTTTTCCTGAATGTTGTATTTTTAATTGCGTTCCCTATTTTCATTGGCAAGTACTTTTATTTTTAAACCATCTAAATTGTTGTAGAAAATGACATAAATAAGAATAATATTCTTATTAATGAACCTAATAGTTAAAATCATAACAACAAACCTGAATGTATGCTACTTATAATTTGTCTACTTATAACTAGTATTCTAAGAATTTTATGCATATAATTTCATTTAATACGCTCAACAAGCCAAGGGGATAAATACTATTGTTATCTCATGTTGCAGTAAGAAAAATGAGGCATTAAAAAAATTGTTCAGAGTCACAGAGGACGGTCTACTTTTGAAGTTCTTACTTCTATTCACTACACCACCTCCCTATATGGGACCTCCAAAAAGATCTTTTATCTGAATGACGGAGCTTGGTAAAAGAGCATTGATTATTCTGATAAATACGACAATGACACTTTTGAAATAAATATAATTTTATCGCAGCTTCCAAAGAAACCAAGCACAAGCTTCTTTCATGATAATTCAATGCACATGAGGTGAACAACATCTCCTTAAATAATACCATCAAACCGTGCTCACTAGGATCACAGGGAAGGACCTGGAGGGAAAGGAAGCCATGGTGGTGGTGACAGTGACTAGTGTGGCTTCTATTCTTTCTTAGACGGAGAGCAGTGTCTCCAAGAGCTTACAAAGATGTATGTTTACTGTGGAAAATGCTAGCGCTGATGACAGTTAAAATCAGGGCCCCCAAAAAACAAACATGAAAGGTCCTGGAATTCTTAATGGCCATGAGAGAAGTTATAGAGTTGAGAGAAATGTTTGCCATGGAAATTTGAGGTCTTAAAGATGATCTAAAACAGTCTCCTCATTTTTTAGGTGAAAATCAAAGATTCAAGGGAAGTGATGTTACTTACTCAATCACACAGATTTTTTTTTTTTTAATCACACAGATTTTTAATGACGAAGACCAATTAGAACCTAAATCTTTTTTATTAACTATAAATAAATGAGAATACTTGTTTAAAAAGATAAACATCACTCAGTGATTACTGCAGAGAAGTATACTCAGTAAATGTCCTCTCTGGCCTTCTAGATTACAGCCCAGGGCCCACCATTTCAATCTGTGATTGATGTTAATAAGCAACGAGTAAGCAATTTTCTATTGAATGCATTTTCTGTGTAAAGTGTGACAATATCAAATTCTCATGCCACACTCAATACTATGTAAACCCTCAATAACATAATTTGACATTACTTCTTTGGTCAAAGGGCTTCTTTTATGTTGGATTCCTCTTTCCATATAACCAATCCTCAAAAACAAGTTTGGGCACTAGTCATTTAGCATTTGCCTGCAGGAGGCAGTCCTTAACAAATATTCATGGTACGCTACCTCGGATGAGGATTCTCGTTGGTGACCTGGACACCTTGCTGTACCACAGCTGCACCCCTTTCGCAGAAGACCACCTGAGAGCGCTTTCTGGGAGCAACTTTGCATTGTGCGTTAAACAAAACGTGCCATCTACTGCTGCAGTGTGCGAAACAAAGGGCCTCTTGGAAATTAAGCCTGGGATCCACAACCAAGAGGTGCGGGTTCTAACATCACAATGCTGTCTTGTCGTCCAGGGCCTGGGCTGTATCACATGAAGGACCTGCCGAGCATCACTTAGAGTGATCCAGGAAGTTGGAAAGAAAAACACAATCTACTCCTCTGGCCAACAGAGCTTTTAATAGGCCAGCCTTTCATTAAGTGAATTCCTAAATGTTGACCAAATTCTTTTAGACAGAGGCAGCTAATGGCCGAGGGTGCATGTGATGCACTTGCTGGTACGTGGACTCTGATTAAAAAAAAAGAAAAGAAAAGAAAAGAGAAGAAAAGATCTCCTTCAGGCTGCTTTCCCAGAGCGCTCACATGTCGGGAGTGGGGCTGGGCAGGAACTTTTCTCCAGTGGTTTCTTTCATGTCCCAAGAAGGGTGGTCATGTGTTTTAGTTTAGCTGATACATTCCAATAAAATGATTTTCAAAGAGACAGGACAAATAATAGGCGTTTTACATATGGTGGCTGTGCATGTCACATGGAGCTAATTTTCTCATACACAATATATTTGTTATTCCACAAGCTGGTTATAATTCATTTAAGGTTCCTTTTTATTTAATTTTACCTAATAAACTAATGAAATGGCCCGGTGAAGTCTTTATGGTCAATAGAATTTGGGTGAGTGACTTAGACTACGTTTCCTTTAGGATATTAAAGATATATCCTTACCCTCCCAACTTTTTTCCTCTCACAAAGCTCAGGCAAAAGAAAGCATCTCAAGTCTGGATAGCATTATTATACTAAAAGAAATAATTCTTGATGTCAAGATTTTAAAAGAAAAAATCAGCTTTAATTTATTTTTCTTGTGTACAAATATAATTATTAGCAAATGGTTTTCTTTAACTCATGGTGCCAATGGCAGTTATCAGCTGCCATTTGTCTACTCTAAAACACTTAAAGAACTTGCATTAGAAAGTAGAAGTCACTAGCAAGGAAGATTAATTGGGAACTTAAAGAATGACCTGCCCAGCATCAATAGAAGGGTCATAATGCATCAACTGTCCATTACGTAGAAATTGTCTTTATGCAAAAGAGCTAAATAATTTAGCTGTTTTGTTGTTTTCCAGTTGCTAATCAAACAAAATCTAAAGGTGGATTTTTCGAACATTTTCATCAGATCCATAACACTGTACCTTATAATGCAGAGTAGTTTTCACCTCTTATATACTCCTAAGAGGTGACTCAGCCCACCTCCCTGTGAATGATGTGACCAAATGTCAAATGAAGAAACCGGGCATTCTTCCTGATGCAAACAAATATGTTTGAGGGATATGATACAATTATTAACCAGCGGTGGTACAACTCAAAGACGTGCTAATGGGCAAAGAGGGCTTCTCAGCATCACAGAAAATGCAGCCCAATTAGTCAGGGTCCAAATGCACGATGTCAGCATTGCTGAAGGCTACAGAGAGAGGCAGAGCGGTGAGGGTATCACAGTCTGAGGCGCTCTGTCTCTCTGGAAGGTTGAGGCTTACATCCTTAGTCAAGCAAAGGAGCAACCAGGTCTACTGAAACACTGACTCATCTGCGACTTATTAAGATTCCTAAGTTTGGGGTAAAGCATTTCCTAGAGGGAGACATTCAATGATTACCTATTCTATACTACTTGTATAATATGATTTGCTGAGTACAGTGTACTTATTATCTACCAGTTTTCAGAGAACTGTGTAAATAGTAAGCTCAATAAACCATACAAAGTCTAATCTAGAGAAAGCTCAGGATAAAACAAAAGTGAGAAAGTGACTAATTTCTTTCATCCCTGTCCTGTTGGCGGCAGGTCCTCCCTTACGCTCTCTTTCTCTTTCAGTTTTTAGGATCAATAGGACTTCTTAGGTAAACACAATGAAATTTTAAGAATGTAGTACTCTGTTCAAGAGACAGATTCGAGAATGACTGCTGCCCACTAACTCTGTGATTTTTAGACAGGTCCTATCTATTGTCATTTCTTCACCTGCAAGATGGAGTTTGGGCTAAATGAAGTTTAATGTCACTTCGTGCTCTGAATTTCTTCAATTCTTCTATTATGTTACCATAAGCTGTGGAATCATGACAAATCATAGTTTCTTTCAATTTTACATCTATTCTGCAGAAGTCAATGGGGAAGAGTGAATCAGGGTGGTGGGTGCGTGGGTGCGGTTATTACACTGGAAGTCACCTTCCCTGTCAGGTGAACGGAGCCCTGGATACAAATCACTGTTATGTCACCAGGTACCCATGCTTGCCAAAAACTTTCACTGAACGACACAATCACTTTTATTGATAGTATTTATTGAAACACTTGTTTTTTATCTTACGTTAGTGACAGTGATGAATATGAGGTATTATTAGTTAATTTAATGTTATTTGGGAAGCTTTGCCATTTTGTCCAGTATCTTTCCCAACTGTCATTCTTTAGCAATACCTAGGGAAGCCATTTAATTCGTGCATTTGCTACTATGTGAAGACTAAAGCTACCTCAATAACGGATTTAAAATATCAGTCCTGTTCACCATGATCAAAAATCATAGAACGAACAGAGCGTTCAAACTGGTCTTTCCAGCTCAATTTGGGCACATCTTTTTCTGTGTAATTCTAACAACATAAGCACGAAAATCCTGTTTTTAATAGACAAAAGTGAGAGGGCTTTTTCTAATGAAATAGAGTGATTATTAAGCATATCAGACAACTGAAATCTAGGAAAATATCTTAAAAATACCCACATACCACAACAGAATAAGATGATGTCTTTAGAATTTAGATACCTAAACTCTAGTATTGGGTTTTTCATTTATTGCTATATAACCTGGAATAAAAAATTTGAATTCTTAGTTTATTGATTAGCAGTGAATATCAAATGGGAGAATTTACATGAAAGTACTTTGAAAATTAACACCCACTGTACAAAGGAAGGCACTGTATTGTGATATAAATGGATATTCATGATAATGATAAAATTATGCTGAAAAGGATACTTATTAATTAGGAAAAAAATTTATCCCCAAGGGTATTTTATTCATCGTATCTTTATCCATTTAGGCTACTAAAGAGAGAAACAGAGCAGTTTTTACACTGTGTTCCCTTTGCAAGACTGTACTCATAATGCCTTCCTTAAACTATTGTTGGAATCACAGGTGGACCCAGACCATCTATTTAGATTTGGTCAAACCCACCGTCTTTAAGGGGAAGTAACTCAAGGAGAATGGCCTCTTAAGGGTGGGTTTATAGCAAAGCCTTTCTGGCAAAGGATGGTTAATGCATTTAGTCTGATCCAAGTGCAGTCAATTTGTTCATTTTTAAACAAGAATCTGCTACCTTGTGATGGCATCTGGCATAATCAATTTTTCATAATAAATTGACATGTCTTTGATACATGCAGTTTTTAACATATTGCTTGTGTTATTTTATACAGTACAATTGGTTCGTTATTATAATTTTTCTTAACCTCTGCGGAGACTTCTTTCTTAGAGAAAACAATTCTGGTACAAAACAAATTTTATTTTCTGGCAAAACTGGGGGAAAATTTAAGTTTGGTAGTGTTGCAAAATTGGGAAAGATTTTGTGGTTATACTTTGAGGTTTAATGTAAGACTTTAGAAAGAAGTGAAACAGTTTTCATGGCTGAAAAATATAATGTACCGCATGAGTAAAATTGATGTTCTATTGTGAAGATTAATTTTGGGGGGAAAGAAAAAAAATGTTTCGGCCAATTTTAGGAAAAGATATAGCCACTGGTGAAGATGTAAAAATAAATATGCCACAGCTGTGAAGAGATATTGTTATTTCACGATGAGGAGAATTGGGGCAGAATTACACATTGGTAAAATTGCTCCATATTGTGTGGAGATTAAGTTGGAGAAATTCTACTTTGTTCTATCACTAACTAGTGAACCACATCTTTCAATGTGCCAGACTACCTCTGTGGAATAAGTTTTTCACTTCTTGGAAGTTACCTGAATTCTTTTAGACCAGATAGTGTGCATAGTTGTTAAGCTTCGTTAAAATTGTTACCAGTGCTATATACACAGTTAATATTCAAGAAATGCTTTATTAGACTAATAAAAATGCATTAAATAGTTTTCCATTGCTTCAACAAGGTCAGATTTGGCCTGAACAAATCTACCTAGTACTTATTAGGAGGGGCTAAGCTCTGAGTCCACTGTCTCCATCACATTTTCTATGTTGATTTCACCTAATACTATGCAAACAAGAGCCCAGAGGTGGGACTGTTGTCCTTCATTTTCACCCTAGAGACCACTGGGAAGCCTAATGGTTACAACATGACAGGACTACTGTGGGCAACTGTGAGGTCCTATAAACACCTTTACATTTAGAAGTCTAGAAGGCATCCCATAAATGAATACGTCCAGTTCTATTCAAGAGTGTGTGGCTTGTTATCCAGCAGACTCAAGTAGGCTTTGAGTAAGGTGGTATAGTATTATGTTTATTTTCCCTTTAGAATCTGTATTTCATTGAGAAATTGCTTAGCCTAAAAGTTATCTATAATGTTCTATAAGGATTAAATGAAATGTATCAAAATATAATTGAAAATTATAACATTTTAAAATATAGCTGTTATGATTATAAAGATTCTTGGTCACTTGTAAGAATTAACCACAATACTATAATAATCCTCTAAATTTATGAGTCAGCTAAAGTTGAAGGAAGTGTCAGTTTAGGGAGGTATTTAATTTTAACTGGCTGGGATTTTCCTAAAATACTTTGAGTAGGGGAGACAATCTATTTTATTCTTAATCTATTTTGATAAAAAATATAATATAAACAAACTATAAAATGAAAATAATTTGCTATTTATCCTCATTTAATTCAGATTAATAAATCTAAGTATATAGGGATTCATCACTTTCTTCCATTTTCCCAAAATTCTTTAAGGCATTCTAAACAGTATTTTAGGCAATTGTGGGTAATTGAAGAAATATTAAGTAAATCAATCAGGTCCCAACTATCCTTTACAGACTGGCATGACCTAGATTAGCTATACGAATACATCAGATTGATAATAATTATAACTTTTTATCCACTTTGTCACAAGCAATCACAGCCTCTTAAAATTTGTCCTTATTTCTTTACAGAATATCTATATAAATAAATACCTTTTTTGCTTTATCAAAACAGGTACTCTTTCTAAAGAAAGCAGTATGAAAGCAGTATAAAACCTTACCTTAACTGAGTTGAACACACACATAGTATGTAAATCTGCATCTAAGAATTTAGCTACAATCTTCTCAAAATATTTTGTTACTCACATACAGCTTATTTCTAGAGAACATCGTGTTAGCCATAAGTATTCTGTCATAGTGTACATTTGAATACAGCAATCTATTTTAAATAAGTATCTTTTACAAGAGAAAAGTAAAGTAAAAAGATATTCAAGTCAGTAATTTTATCTACATTTTGATTATGCTTGTTTTTATACCTCGCCTGTGGGGCAGGATCCTTGGTTAACTAGAAGGTCAAGATGTTCAATTCCACCTAACCTTGAATGGCTGCTTTTTTTTTTAAGATGTTATTTTTTTTTTTTAGAGCAGCTTTGTGTTCACAGAGCAATGAAAGGGAGGCAGAGATCTCCCATGTACCTTGTACCTCCACACATACTCAGCATCCTCCACCAGCAACATCCCCACAAGAGTGGTGCATGTCTTACAATGCAAGAGCCTACAGTGAATCTTAATTATCACCCAGTCTATAGTTGACCTTAGGGTTCACCCTTGAAGTTGTACATTCTATGAGTCTGGACAAATATATAGTGCCATGCACCCATCATTACATTACCACACTGAGTACCTACAGAGTATTTTCACTGCCCTAAAAAACCTCTGTGCTCTGCCTAGTCGTCTCTCCTCCTGCCGCCCAAGCCCTGTTCACTAATGATCTTTTTACTGTCTCCATGGTCTTGTGTTTTCCAGAATGTCATATGGTTGGAATCATATAGTATGTAGCCTTTTCAGATTTTCTTTCACTTAGTAAAATGCATTTAGGTTGACTCCATATCTTTTCATGGCTTGATAGCTCATTTCTTTTTAGCACTGTATAATATTCCATTGCATGTACCACCGCTTATTTATTCAGTAACCTACTGAAGGCCATATGGTTGCTTCCAGGTTTTGGCAATTATGCATAAAGTTGCTATAGACATCTGCATGCAGGATTTGTGTCAGTATAAGTTTTCAACTCCTTTGGGTAAATACCAAGGAGTGTGATTGCTGGACTGCATAGTAAGACTATGTTTAGCTTTGTAAGAAAGCACCGTCCTCCCAAGGGGCCGCACCATTTTGAGGGGAAGGAGAGTTCCTGCTGCTCCACTTCCTCACCAGCATTTGATACTATCAGCGTTCTGGATTTGGGCCATTCTAAGAGTGTAGTGTTTTCTGATTGCTGCTTTAATTTCTGTTGCCCTGATGACATATGATGTGGAACACCTTTTCATATAAGCATATGGTATCTGTTCAGGTCTTTGGCCCATTTTTCAATCAGGTTGGTTGTTTTCATAATGTTGAGTTTTGAATGACTGCTTTTTAAAATCATTCTTGCCATGTTTACATTGCATTCGGGGGATTTAGGAAAAATCTTTACCCATATGCATTTTGGGAAATTCAAAGCCCTAGGCATATGTCTGTTTGTTCGTTGTCTGACATGAACGAAGGACTTACGCAGTTTTTGCATGTCTAAAGTAGAATGAGGTTTTCTGTCTTCACTTTCTTTGATCCACAGATGCAAATTCATCAAGGAAAGGACATTATTGGGGAAGAGAGATGTAGGAAATCCTTGTGTACTCATGTCTGAATTTAGCCTATCTTTCACAGAAAGTCTCATAATTTCTGCATTTACTACAGAACCTCACAGTGCATAAAAGGCCCCCTACAGAAAGAAGGTAATCTTGCCAAGACAATACAAGGCTATAAGGAAATGTGCCAGTCTTTTTGTGCCAAGATACCTGAAGTGTGCTTACCTCCTACAGGATACAGCGTAGAACCCTAACAGGTTTCAGGCATCAACACTGGCTCAGTTATTTTCTAAGTTACCATTTCATAATATAGGGAAAAGAGCAATCAGGTCCATGTGAGTTTCAATCATAATGAACATGCTTGACAGTCGCGTATTGTCAGGTATATTTTTTTTCCTGAAGGGGCATCAAGCATATTATGTGTCCCTGGTTCCAAGGCTGGATCCATCCCAGGTAAATGGAAAAGTGGATCCGTTTACACTTGTGAACTCCCACTTACCATCTCTCCTAGCCCTTTATCTCCTCAGAACCTTTCTCCCTTCAGATACTTAATGAAATCAGTGCCTCCTGACAATTCTAGTTGTCTGGACATGCTGGAAAGGATGTCACATTCTGGGTCTATAATTCCCAACTGCCAATAAATTCAGCCCCAGAGCCGGTATTGCAGAAAGGAATTTGGGACACCTATGAAGCCAGCCCAATCCTTATCTAGGTGTAAAGCAATAGCAAGTTAATTAGCACAATGGCTGTCAAACACTCCCCCAAAATTCTCTAACTCAGGATGCTCAGCTCAATCACTGGCCTCAATTAACTTGTTCTGTATCAGCCATGGAGGCCTCAAAACACCAGTTACGAAGTGTCCTATCTGCAGTGCAGTAATCAGCATTGCATCGGACCCTTCCAGTCTCCGCTGAGGATCTCTAGCTCCTAAGGAGTTACTTAGCATCCCTTTGAGTCTCAATATGTGCATGAATGCAGCACATTTAGGAAAAAAGATAACATAGATTTACACATTGGTGACTTTGAAATAAAACTGGAGTAAATATACAACAAAAATAAACTTAAAAATTCAATTTCTTTATAAATGTTCATGAATCCCAGATATTTTCAGAAAATCATTTTCAGGGACAAGGAAATGTTTTTAATTATATCTTTAATTTCCTTTTAATTTATCCAAGCAATATGTGCACATTTGAAAATAAAAAGCCCTGCTAACAGCTTCTATTTCTATTTCTCTCCCCCAAGAGATAACTGCTGTTATCAATTTGGCATATATACTCTTAGTCTTTTAGCATAACGTGTCACAAATAAGATCAAACCATTTTCACTGTTTTTTTCTTTCAACCTAAGATCTGTACAGAACATTCAACATGAAACCTTTATGCACTCAGTATTTTCAAAATAAAGCTAGTAGTCTACATGTATAGTGATGATATCTCTGAGTCTTTCAAATGGCATACTTAAAGTAGAGAAGTAAAAGAAAAGGGCAGTCGAGGCTAGTTATTAAGTTGGCACAGTTTACATTCTTAATAACTTTGAGAGGTTAGGCAGTGTCAGATTTTAACGGAATATCTAGCAACCCCTCAGTGTCTGTTTCCTTCTCTATTTGCATAAGCAACTGACAGCTCATTAAGAGCTCATTAGGAAACAGCGAAGACCCTGTGATCAGGGGAAACAAAAAATAAAAAGGAGCAGTGCTGAGAAGGAAATCTTCATTTGTGAGTGTCCTCAATATTTCACAAGAATTTGAAATACATCTGTGATATCTAATGGTGAAGGCAGTAAGCTATTTATATACTTATAAAACACAAAAGGATAATAATATTCCCGTTTGTTATATCTTAGTCTTCTTGCCTTAATACGAAAAGATGATATAGGTGATAGAATTCGTAACTATAATTTTATCATGAATAAAAAATTCCACATTCCCAAAATGAGTGTTTCTTTCCTTCCTTTCTTTTCCCCCCATTTTATCTATGTCTCTATCATCTATCTATCCTTAAATTCTAGCTGGTTATATCTTAGAGAAATCAAATAATTTTATTGTTTAAGAATAGTCTATATGTGGAAAAAAACTGACTATGCTTCTTCCTGGTAAAACATGTTCAGAATATAAATTTGTTCTTTTTTACTTGCTAATACTCTCTGGGCCCCAACAAAGTAGACAAAAATCTGATCTCCTCTGAATAAATGTTTGCCTGATACTTCTAAATCTCCAGATACCAAAAACCTATTGCAAAATGAAAGGCAAATGCACACGAGTGTGCTTGCTATTCTTTTGCCTTTGTATTGCATTTTGTAAAACGCATGAATGCAAAGTACTTTTAAACACTCAGGAATCAATACAAAGGAAGCAGTGGGAACACATTTAGTCCTGTTTTATTCCATTTCAGGGCTGCCAAGTTTTGCTTGACCAGATGTTGCCGAGTTTCAAAGTCAGATCTGTTCATCCCCTGGTTGTCAGCTAAAGGGTGTTTCACTAATAAACATTAAGACCTTCTATTATTATTTCTTTTTGCATATTCATATTTTATGAAATAGTTCCATTTTAGAGAGAAAGAGAGAGAGAGAGAAGGAACTAATCTTTTTTATGTGGTCCATCCTCTTCGCCATCTATGTTGCTTTATTGCCTTTTGGAAGAAAAAAAAGTGAGCGCTGCAGTCTATATTTAAGGCCATTCTTTATTGGGGTATGTCTGAATGCCCAATTTGATCTCAATGGCATGTCCTTTGTAATATAAAATAAAACATGGTGCTCAAGAAAAGTAACGACATATACATCCAGGCCCTTTCATAGCAGTTGGTAAAGCTTAAGCCTCGCCTCTCTGTGTGGCTGTTCCCCCTTCTCTTTTTCTTTCAGTCTGACAAGCAGCCATTGTCCCCTCGGTGAGATCTGCAATATTACTTTGACCCCAGCCCATCAATCTGCCTCAATTGGATAATGATCTGTAATCACTTTCTTTCAGGGGAGTCTATAAATTTGCCAAGGTCCCGTTCTTTTCTGAAGGACTCCTTATGTTCACTCCCATTTGTGCAAATGCACCCTCTTTTACAGGCTAAATAGCCATGCCCATGTCCATTCTGTGAAGAGGCACCGGGCGGGTCTCTGTTGATTTTCCATGCTCTCCTCTCTTAAAAAGGACTAAGTCTGACATGCCGGGACGCAGTGGGGGGCGACCAAGCCAGGCCACATCACAGGCAGCCGCTTGCTTTTCTCATTAAGGCTGACCCATCATTAGGTCACTTTGTGCCATCCTGGTAATCAATGAGCTTAATGTTTAGTGGAAAAAAAAAAAAGATATAAGGAAAGGAGCTTGGAGGTGGAAGGGGAAAGGGAAATGGTAGAAAGAACAGAGAAATCCCCCACTTCTAAGTCACAGTCATATAATTTGCTAGCAAAATGTAAAAAAAACCCCTCAAATATCATTATTTGATATCTCACATAACCCCTTCCAGTTCTGCTTGTTTTCCACAAATCATAAAATTTCTTAGACCCTACTTTTCCCCAGTGGCCTCCAGTCTTCTCAATAAGGACAAAAGTCTCTGTAATTGAGGCTACGCCTACATTTGCTGGGAAACCATGTGGTAAAGACAAAAGTGGTCAAAGTTCACGAGCATTTGGGTGATTTTCGAGTGTTTGGAAGATCTGGTCCAATATTATATGCATCCAAATAGATTTGTGACCATAGCCAAATGGAACAAAGGAACAACCAAAAAGAAGACACCCAGAAGAAAATAATTTAAACTGCTCCTACATTAAGGGGGATGATAAGAGGCTTTTGGGTTATCTTATTTCCAACACAAAGAGAAAGAGTGTTGCTATGCACAGGGAAAGGCATGAGAATAAACACATTTCAATCACAAGGATGAATGAACAGAGCTTGACAAGCTGTAAGGTTCTGCCCTTTAGACGACATGTATTGGTGGTAACAATGATTTTCAAGAAGATGGAACTTCTTTCCAAATCTCTGTGTCTAAATAGTTTATAGTAAACCAATGATGCATTTGTTATTAGGTTTGGGGAGAATAGTTTAGGAAAACAATAAAGAACATCACAAGACTTTCCAAGGGACACCAGATTAAAAAACAAACAATTTAAAAAATATGGATTTTGCATCACCCTATAGGAAAAAAAAATGTATTTTGTCACATTCCTGCACTTATTTTGCCTTTACAAACATGTAAAGATTGATTTATAACATATATACACAGAAAGTACATTAAACATAAATGTAGGTTGTAGTGAATAATTATAAAACAAACACTCATCTAACCATCACACTGGTTAAGGCATGGACATTTGTGATTGAAATACTAGAGGCAGGGTTTAAAGAGAAAAACTAACTCTTTCCAGCCAGTGGGGGCCTATCATGAATCATAGATTACATGAGGCCTGATGAAACCTTAGAGGTCACAGAGTCCACATGACCTTGTCAGGAAAGAGGAGTCTAACGCCAAAAGTGGTTACATGGCTAATGTAGGGTGTCATGGCCAGCAGGGGCTGATCCAAGGCTGCATCCCTGGCTGTCCAACTACTTTGCCAATGTTTATTCCATCTCATCAAGGGCCTCTGATGCGGAAATCTATAAAATGTTTTGGTGACACAAAATCCTTGTTTGTGTGCTTATAAATAAGTCTCTGTGCTTAAGTGTTGCCATCAAATACTGAAGGAAAACCAACTCATTCAGTATCGCCATTGAGTTCATTCTACCAGTGGAATCACACACCCTGGGAAAAAAATTACTTTAAATACGGAGGAAAAATATTTGTTTTGTTTATAAAATGGTCATGCATAAAACGGTCTAACAATTCCAAGTACTGAAGCCAGAGACATACTTAAGAAATTTCACTGTTACCAATTGCCAGTGAATAGTGTTGTGTTGCTCCAGCTACAGGCCATTATTATTCAAATTATAAAACGGGTCATGAATGTCTAATTGCAATTCAGCTTTTTTCCACTGTGATTCTCTAGCTAAAAGGTAATTAAGGAGTTATGAGAACTATAAAATACGCCACATATAACAGTACACACATTTTGTACAACTATTTTTTCCCCAAAAAAGTAAACTATTTCTCAGGCTTTGTTGTTCATTGGCTGGAAAAGTACAGGGTTAGTAAAAGTTAAAAAAAAAAAAATTCCCAAAAAATTATTGACAAAGGAACTATTGACTTAGAAAATGATCAGAAATTTTGTAGTCCCCTGGGTACAAGACTAATATTTTTCTTTATCTTGTTGGTAAAGATGATCACTATTTTCACCAAAGCTTCCTTAGGTACAAATAACAATGATCTCCATCATTTTATAGAAGAGGAAACTGAGGCTCAGAGAGATTGTTCCTTGTACAAGGTCATTTAGCTGGTAAATATCTGGATTAGAATTTGAACCTAGGTCAACCTGACTCAAAGGCATATATATTTTCTACTATCTGCTGTACCTCTCCTTATTAAATTTAATTCAATATTAACTTGTTTCAAATATACAAGATAAATATATATCCAAAATTAAAAATTATTGTATGTTTTCTTTATTCAGTTATAGACACTATGGAAACAAAGATGATACAAGGGAACCTTTGTCTGAAAAATAACTTCCTGGTTTTCTCTTTTTCACCTAACAAAGCTTCATCAGAGGCTCTCTAATATTTTAAGCATATCTATTATTCTAAATAGTTGTTAATTTATTACTTAGTTTCTCATAATCTCTTCCACAAAACTCTTTAGTAAACTGAAAAGTATGTGATTAGAGGCCATGCTTTGTATTTCTTGTTCATCCCTCTGAAAGGTAGATTTCAACCCCAGTCATATTTTGTTACGTATGTAACTCCATGTTTTTACGCTTTTTTAAACCTCAAACAATTGGCTAGATGCCCTGCATAGCAGACTGCTATAAATGTTTATATTTTATCTGCAAACTCTTTCATCATGGTTCTATCTGTTCAAATATCTCTTCCAATCTTTCTATTGCTCTCCAGAGTTACTCTAGACAATTGTTGGGTCTGATCATTTCTTGAACCTTGAAATGGTTTTCTTTTCTATCAAGAAGCAAAGTTCCCTCCTTTTCCAATTTAAGCTAACACAGAACAATTCAAAAAATTTCTTGCTTTATGCATACTTGCCTTATCTTTTTTAAAAGCACTTCTACACAATTATGTCATTTGTTCTCACCTTTCTCTTTTGGCCATTTGCATATTCTTTTGCTTGTTTGTTTCAGCGTCCAATGTGGTTTTTATGGAACATCCTGTGTAACACAGCTTTCAGTAATCACTTTGAGTTTTCCAAATTATAGCAGCTTAACTGTACTGAAGGGCTGGTTTGTTTTTATTTTTATTTTTTTGTTGTTGGGGGGTTTTCTTCTTGATACATTCAGAGAGAATATTGGCACTGAATGAAATTAGAGATGATCTCATCCCCCCACACCAATCATTTTGTTCCCATAAAAAAATCAAGAAAACAAACAACCCAATCAAAAAATGAGCAGAATATCTAAAAAGACATTTCTCCAAAGACGACATACACATGGCCAAAAAGCACATGGAAAGATGCTCAACATCACTAATTATTAAAGAAATGCAAATCAATACTACAGTGAGGTATTACCTCACACCAGTCAGAATGGCCAACATCTAAAAGTCTACAAATAATAAATGCTGGAGAGGGTGTGGAGAAAAGGGAACCCTCCCGCACTGTTTGTGGGAACGTAAATTGGTACAGCCACTATGGAGAACAATATGAAGTTTCCTTTAAAAAAGTAAAAACAGAGCTACCTGCAATCCCTGCAATCCTGCAATCCCACTCCTGGGCATATATTCGGAGAAAAACATAATTCGAAAAGATACATGCACCCCAATGTTCACAGCAGCACTATTTACAATAGCCAAGACATGGGAGCATCCAGAGACAGAGCAATGGAGAAAGAAGATGTGGTACATATATACAATGGAATACTACTCAGCCATTAAAAAGAATGAGAGAACGTCATTTGAAGCAACATAGATGGACCTAGAGATTATCATACTAAGTGAACTAAGCCAGAGAGAGCCAAATATCGTATGATTTTGCTTATATGTGAAATCTAAAAACAATGATACAAATGAACTTATCTACAAAACAGAAATAGACTCACAGACATAGAAAACAAACTTATGCTTACCAAAAGTGGGGAGGATGCATTAGGAGTTTGGGATTAAAATTACTATTTATAAAATAGATATCCAACAAGGACCTACTGTATAGTACAGGGAACTATACTCAGTATCTGTAGTAACTGATAATGGAGGAGAATATAAAAAAAGAATGTATATATTTGTATATATGTGTATAACTGAATCACTTTGCTGTGCCCCTGAAACTAACATTGTAAATGAACTATATTTCAATAAAAATTGAAAGAAAAGAATATGAGGCAAAGAGAGGTTGAATGATGTGCTCATTATTAGTGTGCTAGCTCTGAATTCCTTCCTCCCAGCCCAGGAACCCTTCCGTGTCATATTAACAGAGTGCTCTCTATTAAGCACTATTATTTTTGACTATTAGATTCCTTGGCTAGTTTTTTAAACTTGTGCTTTTTAAAATTTCATAAATAATATATCTCTTATCTTCCTCCTATAAAATGTTGAACATGATCATCTCCTTTGCCACTTCCTTCAATGTGTTCAGGTCTATTTTTGGGTCCCCAGGTAACTCTTCTTTCCAGGAAACTTCCTGTTAATTAATCTTGGTTCCAAAGAGTGAATACAAAGTCACGAAAACAAAGACCACAGCTTCTAACAACAGAGCAGTCGAGAACTTATTTTCACTTAGCAAATGAGTAAACTGAAACAGAGTGAAGCTCTGTTGATACATCCTCCCAAGATGATTTTTAAGCAGGGGTAAAATAATCAGACAGCTGTCGAGGGAAGCAAAGCTTTGCCTCGCTCACCTGGCCCTGGTTAGCCCCTTTCAGCGATGCCTTGGATTTTTGTTTGATGGTTCATTTTTTGGTTTATTTTAATTGACTGGAATTGGCCTGAAAAATAAATGATCCATTAGCTGCAGCAGCAACAAAAGGGCAGAATTAGGTGAGTCCAGTGATTTGGATCTAGAGGTCTAGGTTTGAATTTTAGTTTTATCCTTTATTACCTAGGTGAACTTCAGCAAGCTGATGTCACTCCCTGAATTTCAATCACACCAGCCCATAAGCAGGGGTAATACTATCAATTTCACTGGCTGTAGTCTGGATAAGTAAAATACTGTAAATGGAAGCATTTACCCTGATATCTGGCATAGCATTGCCATGTGATAAATTTTGACTGTGATTAATACACTTCCCTGAAGTGGCTTAAATATAGCATTATTGTACATACAAGTAGCATGTAAGAATATGATGTGGTTGTTCATAAGATAATTCTTGGTCTTTCCCTGAGCCACTGAACCCTGCTCATTTTTGCTTTGAAAGCCTGAAAAAATCTATAGCTGAGTGTTTACTTCTAGACTCATTGCTTATTAAGAGTGCTATTATGCCCTAGCACCTGGTGTATAATAAAGTTTTACACATATTTGTTGAATGAATTAATAAATTCATACAGATTTATCCTATTTATATGTAGTTATATAAAAGCTTCCTTTACTTTGCTATATGAAAGACTAAAGTTCTTCCTTCTACCTGTTCAAAGAACCTTATTCTTGAATCCATAATTTAGAAGCAGTTCTCGTCATCTGAAATAATCTCAGCAAATTCCCTTCCCCATTCATTTGTAAATGTTGGCAAATGGTAAAATATGAATGTTACAGTGGGATCATATACTGGAATGGGACGAGAAGAAATAAAAAGAGAAAGAGAACAGATCCCAAGTTACGTTGCAGTTTTCTCACTTGAAAAAAAAAAAAATAGGTGCTACTTCCAAGATGCAGGATGGCAAGAACTATCAAAGATATTGAGGAAGGTGCCTTGGTTTGGGGGCTAGCCTTTGGACACTTTCCTTTTAAAAGATGGACTTTTGCATTAAATAGTTTAACATACATTTAAAGTTGAGGTGCTATTTATTTGGATCCCTTAAGAATTATTAATTTTAATATATTGAGAAACTTTGGGGTGGTTTGTAGGGGAAGAAGTGGATGTATATGAAATGTTCAGAGCCCAGAAATAAACCCACATACCTACAGTCAATCTTCAACAAAAGAGGCAAGAACATACAACGGAGAAAAGACAGTCTCTTCAGCAAGTGGTGTTGGCAAAGCTGGACAGCTGTATGTAAATTAATGAAGGTAGAACACACCCTCACACCAAACACAAAAATAAACTCAAAATGGCTTAAAGACTTAAATATAAGACATGACACCATAAAACTCCTAGAAGAAAACACAGGCAAAAAATTCTCTGACATAAATCGCACCAATGATTTTCAGGCCTGTCTCCCAAGGCAATAGAAGTAAAAGCAAAAATAAATGGGACCTAATCAAACTTGTAAGTTTTTGTACAGCAAAGGAAACCATCAACTAAATGAAAAGGCAACCTATGGACTGGGAGAAAATATTTGCAAATGATGCAACCGACAAGGGCTTAATTTCCAAAATATACAAATAGCTCATACAACTCAATAACAAAAAAACAAACAACCCAATCAAAAAGGGGCCGAAGACCTAAATAGTCATTTCTCCAAAGAAGACATACAGATGGCCAACAGGCGTAGTAAAAGATGCTCAATAGCTCTAATTGTTAGAGAAATGCAAAGCAAAACTACAATGAGTATCACCTCACAGTAATCAGAATGACCATCATTAAAAAGTCTACAAATAATAATAAATGCTAGAGAGGCTGTGAAGAAAAGGGAACCCTCCTACACTGTTGGTAGGAATATAAACTGGTACAGCCACTATGGAAAACAGTATGAAGTTTCCTTAAAAAACTAAAAATAGAGATACCACATGAGCCTGCAATCCTACTCCTGGGCATATATCTGAAGAAAACCATAATTTGAAAAGATTCATGCACCCCAATGCTCATAGCAGCACTATTTACAACAGCCAAGACATGGAAGCAACCCAAATGTCCATTGACAGGTGAATGGATAAAGAAGATGTGGTATATATACACACAAACACACACACACACACACACACACACACACACACACACAATGGAATACAACTCAGCCATAGAGAATGAAATCATGCTATTTGCAGGAACATGGATGGACCTAGAAATTACCATACTAAGTGAAGTAATCAGAAAGAGAAAGACAAATATAATATGATATCACTCACATGTGGAATCTAAAATATGACATAAATGAACTTATCCACGAAACAGAAACAGACTCACAGACATAGAGAACAGACTTTTGGTTGCCAAGGGGGAGGGGCGTGGAGGAGGGATGGATTGGGAATTTGGGGTTAGCAGACACAAACTACTATATATAAAACAGATAAACAACAAGGTCCTACTGTATAGCACATGGAACTATATTCAATATCTTGTAATAAACTATAATAGAAAAGATTATGAAAAAGAAAAAAATATATATATATATATAACTGAATCACTTTGCTGTATACCAGAAACTAACACAACATTGTAAATCAACTGTACTTCAGTTAAAAAAAAAAGTTCAGATTCTGCTAAAATATATTATCAGCAGCTATTGCTGTAGTTATAAAACTATTAAGATTCTGCTGGGATTGTATTAACATGATGCATTTTCACATAGAGGCCTCTTTCCTTCTTCCTTCCTTCCTGCCGTCCTTTTGTTCTTTCAATACTCTCACTTTGCTGTTAAAGAAGAACAATTCAGGTTCACTTGATTCAAAACAGAGCTCTTGGAAATTCAATTCTAGCTAGTGGTCAATGTTCTAGAGAAATATGCATTTTCTCTGTGTGTCTCATATTCATTCTTTTAAGTGATTAATGCCTCAAACCTTGTTTGTTTCACTTTGTAAAAATTTCACTATTAAAATTTCTATTTAAAAGTTAATTTCTGTTTAAAATTTATTACATACATAATGGCACTGGGGAAAGATCTCAGGGGAAGATGAGTGGGAAAAGTACTTTCAATCTTTCAATCCTTTCTTCATGGCAGAAGATGAGGTAGCACCTGCCAAGGGGTAGTTTCTAAACTTTTTACTCCTCCTTCATAGAGTTCTAGCAGTTCATCAGTGTCAAAGGCATATTGGAGGGACCTCCATATTAAAACGCCTGGGAAGGACCCATGTTCTGCTTTTCAGTATCTACACTAAATACTGCTTCAAGATGGGCAGAACTGTCTAAGAATAAAAAATAAAGACCTGTATCTGAGAAAAAGACAGAAAACAATCTCATATGGAGTTTGATATGGAGGAAGACACAAGGGAAGGTTAGATGTCCCTTCCTTTTTTAAGATTACTGCAAAACAGACAGAAATGGATCCTTCCATGATGGTATTATAACACATAAGTTGATATATCGAGCAGAATAAAGATACCATCCAATCATTTGAAAAGGCAGCCAAGAACTCGGGTTGCATAAGAAAACTAGCACTTGAAAACTAGCACTTCACTTGGGAAAGCAAAAATGGGGCTTATTTTGAACTCTGCAGTAGAATTATTGCTTTTACAAGGTTCCTCTTGAATAATCTATACAAGATTTCTCAGGAAACAACTAAGTCTGAAAGAAGTTAGAAAAAAAGCAAACTCCCCCCAAAACATGAGAAGAGGTAGTAATAAAGGCATGATAAATGTAGTAATAATATTATTAATGGTATTATTTACCTTTAATTGCAATAATATTAAAGGTAAATAATAAACCTGAGAAAATCAGATAATAAAGAGAAAAATAAATCAGTGAAATAAAAGAACAACAAAAACAATACAGCAGAGACTGGACAAATCAAAAACTTCTTTGAAAGGGTTAGTAAGAGAAGTGGATCCCTCCATGATGTTTAAGAAAAATAGAAAAGAAGATGCAAATAAACAAAGAATGACAAGGGGAAAATGGTTATAGACATAACAGAAATTTAACATAAAAGAGTATTATAAAACATAAGAAAATATAAGTAATTTCATAAACTTGAAAGAGTAAAAATACCAAAATTGATGCCCCCCTCCAAAGGAAAAGGAAAACTAGAATAGGCCAGTGAACATGAAAGAACTAAAACGCCACCCCTCTTCAAAAGCACCCCACCTATATTATTCTACTCATATTTTACACTAAAGTTTTTTCTCAATTAAAAAAAAAACCTTTTATTTTGAAATAATTTTAGACTTTTGGAAGAGTTGCAAAAAGAGTTCAGAGCTTCTATGTGCTCTTCACCCAGCTCCCCATAATGTTAGCGCTTTACATAACCATGATACAACGATCAAAACAGAGAAATGTACATGAGGTATCCCAGGTTTGCACCAAATTCCTTTTTTTTCCCAGAATTCAATCCAAGCTACCATATCCCATTCATTTATTTAGTTGCCCTGTTTCCTCAGTCTCGTCCAATCTGTGATTGTTCTGAGTATTTTCTTGTCTCTCATGACCTTTGACACTTTTGAAGAGGACTGGTCAGATATTTTGTAAAATTTCCCTCATTTTCGGCTTGTCTGATGTATGTTTCCTGTGATTGAACTGATACTAAGGATTTGAGGTAAGAATACCATACAGTGCTATACCCTTCTCATCGCATTATATTAGGCGTAGAACTTGATCTCCTTATATATTATCATTGATGGTGGTAACCTTGGTCACTTGGTTAAGCTGGTATCAGCAAGTTTCTTCTCCGACAAGTTACAACTTTTTGCTCTCTATACTCCATTTGTTTATTTGTCGACTTAGCACACCAATATTTACCCATGCACATTTATTTTATTCTTTGGGTTATAATCCAACACTAAATATTTATTTTGTTGGTCAAATTGCTCCATCTTCTTTCCTCAACATTTTGTATGAAACTTTATTATTATTATTTTTTTATTATTGAATTTTCAGTTATATAAATTTTGGAAGCTTTAGATTTTTCTCTGATCAGTACTTTAATTATTTCCCATAGGTTCTGATATACAGTTTTCATTATGGTTAGTGTTATGAATTCTGCAATATTGATTTAATTAACCCCTTTCTCCCAAAATTTACTTGATACCTTTTTTTTAAAAAAAAATCTAAGGTAAAGGCTTTTTATTTTATTATTAATTTTTTATTTAGTTACTTTGAACAGATAATTATATTTGAATCATTTATACTTTATGAAATGTATTGAGATTTTCTTTGTGACATTATACACAGTCAACTGTGAATGTTCCATGTGCAATTGAAAGCAGGCATGTTATAAATTATTGGGATGTACACAATAAGCTACAAGGACATATTGTACAACCCAGATAATATAGCCAATATTTTATAATAACTATAAATGGAATATAATCTGTAAAAATTGTGAATCACTATATTGTACACCGGTAACTTACATAACATTGTACATCAACTATACTTCAATAAAAATAAATAAGTTATTGGGACGTAAAGTTTGGTATACTCATAAATACCTTATTGGTCACACTAAGTTGTTTATATCCTTACTTATTTGTTTTCTTTGGATTAATCAAAACCAGAAAACAGTGTGTTAAACATGCTATTGTAAGTGGATTTCTCTGTGATCTTTCTTAATTTCTTCTTTAGGAACATATTATTTGCACAGATTTTATAATTTTTATGTTTTTATTGCAAGTTAATGAATTTGATTATATTAAAGGATTTCAGCTCAACAAAGCACACCATGTACAAAGGCAACAGGAAAAAATGACAGGTTTGAGAAAGGTATTGGCAATATTTAAAATCAACAAAGAACAAATATTTAGATTAGATAAGAGATTCTTGTAAAACAACAGAAAAAGAAAGAGAAGCTTAATGGGAAAATGGGCACAATATATGTAAACAGGGAAAAGAAGAAACCTAAAAAGCAAATAAGCATATGAAGATATACACAAATACATTTGCCATTCGATATATGCGTATTAAAACAGTGAGATCCCCTTAAAGCTCTCAGGATGAGAACAATTGGAAAGTGGATAATGTCAAATATTAGAAGGAATGTGAGGGTAATGAGACCCTCATACCCTCATGCATCGCTGGTGAGAGGGTGGACTGATCATCACTCTGCATAGCGTTCAGTGACACACAAGAAATTAAACTCAAGCATAGTGTAGCTGAGAATATATACCAGTGAGATTCTCAAACAGGTTCATAAAGGAAATAAATGCACAAACTCACCACAGTACTTACTATTGCTTGTGGTGGTGTTGAGTGTAAAAAGGAAGAAACATACTGAGTGTGATTTAATACACATCAAACACAACGGAATGGTTGCATGTGGGAAGGAAAGCAGAACAGCAGAATGAAAATAAGAGGTAAAAATGATTCAAACAAGAAAGAAAGGGCTTTGCATGGTCAAATGGTGGTGGGTAGCCATGAATGGATGGATGGAATTAACTCAACTGTGCACCTGGGGTACATATATATCAGCCAATGGAAAGACCCACAGGAAAGTCTGGAATGAGTCAATACTTCCCTCCAGAACGCTACCTAATGTCCTTGGGGCTTGCATTCAATAAAGGTAAATATGGTTAAAGAGGAGAAAAATTTGATTTCCAAGAACTGCTGTTTAGATGCTTTGGTTCATCTAAGGCCAGACCTGAAATACGACTAAGTTCAGGTCTCCATAACCTAAAGGAACTCCATTTCAGACGTTGGCTCATAACTAACATAAATATATATTAATTTTATTTAGAATTTTAAACTATTTTCAGCAGCAGTAAAAGTAAAACTTTTAAAAAATGATTTACTCATAAGTTAATTTCCTTCCATGATACAGGACATTAATTGCAACATTTCATATTTACCCATGATGTAGCAATTTGAAAATACTAAAGCCAGGATGTGGCTCTTGGCTCAAACATAGGCATGGCAGAGGAAGATGAACAGCTCTTGCTTAGGCAAGCAAGGATATGAAGAAATTTTTGTACTAGGGGTTCAGATTTTTAACTGGTTTCTATGTTCATGGCAAATATATATAATTCATCAGTAATTATTTCATTGCATAAGCAATAACAATTATACCATTATTGTGAACTTTGGGGGGAAGTAAGACTTTAAGCAGAAAACAAAAATTATTTTTTAAATATTATATCATCTTTTTTAACTCAAAATTGAGAAATCGAGAAGAAAAAGCACTGAAGTTCTCACAACTAATGAGCCGATAAACGCAAAGTTGAAGTTGGGTCTTACATTAGTCACCCCTTGTTTCATAACAGATTATCACAAATGCAGGCGCTTAAAACAAAACATGTTTATTGTCTCACATATCCTATGGGTTACAAGTCCAAGCATAGCTTAACTGGGTCCTATAATTCTCCCAAATTAATTTTTACCAGCAGGTAATAATATACGGAGATCCAAGTTTCACTGAATTATGTTTTATGTTTCTGATGACAATTTTTTAAGGGGCCAGGTTATATGATTTTAGATGATTCTATAAATTTTAAGTACATTAGAAAGTACTTACAAAATTGGGTTTTTTAAAAATTTTTATTGGAGTATAGTTGATTTACAACATGTTAGTTTCAGGTGTACAGCAGTGTGAATCAGGTACTACCAAAGTTTTAAAGAATATTTTTGTATTAAGTATAATACACAGAAAAAAGTACAGAAATCACAGGATCCAGCTTGATAGATTTTTGGAAATCGAATACAACCATCTTATCACCACCTGATCAAATCTTTTGCCCGTATTTCCATTGGTGTCTCTTTTTGTTATTGACTTATAGAAGTTATTTATATATTCTGGATATGAACACAGCACACAAGTAAAAACTGGCAAATGCCTGGAAGGCAGAGTTGTAGCAAAGATTAGAGCATCCAGCTGCTACTAAAATAAATCACTATAAATTAGCTAATGGAAATGCAAACAGACAGTAAGAAGTATGGAAACCAGGGCCAACCTGGGTAGCAAAAATGTATTGACCTTTATGCTATCATTCTGTCCTTCATTTGACATAGCTTCCAACTATTAGTGTGAACTTATCTCAAATAAAATATTCTAAGAGATAGAATTTGGGGGCCTAACATTGGTCAAGTATTGCTCATCTCTTTTCCAATCACCCATGGGTCAGTACATTAAGAATACAGCTGCCATACGTCAGTCCCTATAAAAGAGAGGCATTTCTCAGAAAACCAGAATGTATCATGGCCTGCACAGATACCCTAAAATACATCTACTTAGCAATGGAGGGAGGCAGTGTTGTGTGGAAGAAAGAGAAGTGAAAATTTGCAGACAAAGAAACTTATGTCTGAGACTCAGCTTTGCCATTCATTGGCTTCAGTACTTTTGTTCAACTGAATGAAACTCTGTACATAAGACTTCTCATCTTTAAATACTGATCTCATAGGATTATTTGTGAATCAAATGGGATAATTCCCGCCAAAGGCTGATTGTAGAAACAGACACATATTAGTAAGAATACAGAAGATCATGAATAACAAACTTGATCTAAGTAACACATCTAGAACACTGTACCCAACAGAAAACAAAGTTTACATTTCAAGACCACATGGATCTCACCAAGACTGATCACATACAGTGTGGTAATGTACACTTCATGGCCTTTCTAATGACCAAAACCATTCACATATTTTTTTGACCACAGTGAAGGGAAGCTAGAAATCAATAACAGAACAATTTTTAGGAAATGTCCAGCAGTTTGGAAATGAAGCAAAATAGTTCAAGTAACCTATGTATCAAGGTATAAGCAACCACAAAACAAGAAAATATTTTAAACCGAGGGCCTCGTAAGAAACTTTAATATCAGTATATTTGTAAATTCAGAACACGTTAAAAAACTCCTAGATAAGAAGCCAGTTTCCAAAAGTAACATAATAAGAAAAAATGGAGAATCTAAATTATTCTACATCAATGAAAACAATTGAATCTATAGTTAAAGACCTTTCCACAAAGCAAAACCTAAGCTCAGATCACTTCAACAGTTAATTCTCAAAATATTCAAAACTGAAAATTTTCAAAGCATTTTAGGAGGTCAGCATAACCTCTATATGAAAACCAAAAAGGAGATTATAATGAAGAAAAATCTCTCTCATTATCATAGATACAAAAATCTTAAAATGTTAGAAAGTCAAATGCAAAGATACACAAAAATGGCAATACACCATGACCAATTTAGGCCTTTTTCTTTTTTCTAGGAAGACAAGTTTATCTTAACATTTGAAAACCCATGGCAATTTATCACATTAATAGGAAAAAGAAGAAAATGTACATGGTCATTACAACAGATGCAAAAAATTGATTAAATTCAACACTTTCACAATAACCATCTTGACAAGTAGGGATAGAAAAAAAATTCTGTCAACTGACAAATGTATTGACAACAAAACTGTACGGAGCATAATGTTTAGTAACGCAATACGGAAATATTTTGTGTCAGCTCAGGAACGTGACACAGATACCTACTATTATTACTTCCATTCACATTTTCACGGAGGTCCTACCTAACGTAGGAAACAAAATTGAAAGGAAACCAATTAGAAAAGAAGAAATAAAGATGACATGATTGTACACATATAATCCATAAATGAACTAGTAAAACTAATAAGGGGATTAAAAGAAGATCAGACAATAAAAGGTCAAAGTAGAGAATAATATTTCTATATACAGGTATAAAAAAATTAAAAAATGAACATTTTAAAATGTCATTTACCATGACATGAAAAATCATCATATAGTTATGCTAAAATAATAAATAAATGATGGAACTTTACACAGAACACTTCAAAACATTATTGAGAAAATTAAAGAAGACCTACAGGGTGGAAGAATATGACATTGCAGGGCTTTAGGTATTTGCATGTGCGGGTACAAGTTAAAATGTTTGTTCTAAAATTTATGAAGCAATAAAAGCATCAAGAATAACTAAGACAGTCTTGAATAAGAAGGAGAAAGCCAGAGGACTGCCAGGACCTAACACGAGTCCATGTTAAAATGTTACAGTAATAAAAATGTTGCATTGATGGAAAGACAAATAGACAGTGAAACAGAATAGAAGGTCCAGAGACAGACCCACACATACCCAGTCATGTGATTTACGATAAAGGCAGCAAAACTTCAGTGTGGTAGTAAAAGAACACTCCTCTTAGTTAATAATGCTGAGTCACTAGAGAGCACATGGAAAAATGATGCACCTTAATCCTTATCTCACAAATATACACTGTAGATTCTAGATCTTAATGTGATAGGCAAAGCAATACAAGTTCTAGTAGGAAAGATAAAAGACTGTCTTCATGATATTGGATTTAGCAAAGATTTCTCAAACAAGACATGGAAACTCCTAACTCTGAAGGGAAAATATGAGCCACTAGAGTACTTTAATGTTAAGAATTATTTTTCTCTCATAAACCACTATTAAGAGAGGAAAATGCAAGCTCTAGAGAGGGAGAATATATTTGAAGTGTTTATCCCCAATAAAGGACTCATACTCTGACTCTATAACAAACTCCTACATATCAATAGGAAAGAGACCCCACAGTCCAACAGAACGATGGCAAAATACTTGAAGGTGCAGTTTACCATAAAAACGATTTAAAAAACTGCCAAAAAATATTGTTTAAATCATCAGTTTAATAGCTTTGAAGGAAACACTTCAAAACACAACATAATACCACTGCACATATGTCACACTGGCTAAAATGAGCAATTAGATCATTGGTGCTGGTGAGGACTTCTGGAACTCTCAGGGACTGAAGACGGGAGTCTATATTGGCACAGCCATTCTGCAGAACACTTGCAGTGTCTACTAAAAGTGATATAGAGTACTGTATGATTCAGCAATTCCACTCCTAGATATTCATCTGATATATAATCAACCAGAGACATCTGTATAAAATCTCATGGCAGCAGGATTTTGATTAGCTCAAGATGAAACCTGCCCCAAAGTAGAACAGATAAATTGTTATATTATTATGGGATGGAATACTATCAGAGCATTGAGAAAGAGTTGATGATTGCTACATGCAACAACACGGATGGATCCCCCAAACAACAGATTGAGCAAAAGATGCTTTAAACAAAAAGTGCACATTATGAAATTTTCCATTTATATAAAGTTCAAAAAACAGGCAAAAGAAATTTTTGGTGTTAGAACTCAGGATAATGATTACCCTTATGGAAAATATTGAGCATAAGGAAAACTCTGGGTTTATTCTATTTCTTTATCTGGCTGCTGGCTTTATATTTCATCCGTCTATACAATTATGATTCATGTACATTTCCATACATTTGTTATATTTCAATTTTACATAAAGAATGAGTAAGAACTTATTTTGATGGTTCCCTAAGTGGTGATAAAATCATGGAACCCAATAGTGGAACTGGACTTGTGTGTATGTGTGCAGGCATACTGTTACCATCAGTTCTTTCCAAACTACAAAACACCAGCTTTTTTTTTTAATTGTCCCACAATAAATGTCTTCAAACACTGCAAGATAAAAAACTCATCAATTCTGGTCAATAACTGATCAAACAATCCTGATCCTGGAGTGTGTGTGTGTGTGTCTGTGTGTGTCTGTGTGTGCACATGGTGCTGGAGGTGAGCAGATTGTAGAATCAAGGGAGTAGGAGGAAGCGTATTAGGGTATCAGTTTGTCTCTATTATGCATAATAGTAATACTTAACTTCTGATCCATAAAAAGAGCATGAATTTAATAATCTCATATTTTTCATCCTAATTGTAGGTGTATGATTCAAAATGATCCAATTACTAAGGAATAAAATTGCTTCTTGAGTCATAATGGAAAGCAGGAATGGTTGAAGTCAGCTAACACATTTTATGCTTATCTTTAACTATGGTTCTTTGTTACCCATTGTTTTAAGAAGCTACTAATATTTTTGTTGCATCCTAAATAATATATATTTGAAAGAGCTAAACCAAAATTCTTTCCATATTTTTCTGTTGAAATACAAACCCAGGGTTATGTGTAGTTCTATTGATGAAAAAAAGAACAATTCAGTCTAATGTTAGTGAAGGCAAACTAATAAGTTGAAACAATTTGATTCTTTTACTTTTTATTCTGCTATTCCATTAGCCCATAAAATTTTAGGGGCTGTTCATTTATCAAAAATTTGAGTTACAAATTTATGGTAAGTGGTAACTATAACAATGGGGATATATTTTCAAAGTACTTTTGCATACCAATTGAAATAGCATCTGACTTATTGAAATTTAAGGAATTATCCTTATTTTTGCAGGAAAAGTACCAAGAAGAAATTGGAATACAGAGTAGGAGATCATTCCAGAAATCATACTCATGTAAACCAGACTTACCTGGGAAAAGAATTTAAAGCAAAGAGTCAGAACCTACATCATTTACCCAAAACAATGTATTTATTTTCAATCCACAATTTACGGTGATATATGTTACATCAAGCCATATATAGGGCTTTCAAATGCTGCATTACTAACAGGCAGCTTTACTAACCAAATGATCTATTTCAGAAGATTACAAAGGAAGTGCTAACTTTAAGGTATTGACTGTAAATACTCAGAGATTCATGAGAGTACTTGGAGTCATCTGCCCTATTGTATTTAGTTGCTTCTTTTCAAAGGTAAGTTGCTTGTTTCATTACTACAATTTCACATCCTGACAAAGCTCTACATTTGTCTGGAAGCTGTCAACTTCCTATCCAAAAGAACATTATGATGTTTTCTTTTACCACCTAAGGATTATTCTGTTAGACAATGTATTTACTCCTAAGTGGTCTGGGGTAACTGATTAGCTTGTTCTATGTCAGGAAAAGCACAGATGCAGGGCCAGTGGAGACTGGGGCTGAGACAAAGCCCTCTCTCCAGTCTCCAGGAGGCATGAGACGGGCAGTGCTGCTGTGCTAGTGGGACAAAACCCGCTTGTGGTGGGTGGTCCACTGGGACGTAATTGGAGATCTGCAATATGTCCACTACAAAAAACAAAAGGGCACAAAAGCTGCTCTGTAGGGAACTGGAGGAGAAGAATTTGTTTAAATAAAATTGCAAGTTTGTCAGAATGTGAAAGCCATTCTCAAATGTTCTGTGCATCGTCTAAGGGAATGCAGATTTGGAATCATTTACTCTCAGGCCAAGGCACTGATAAAAAGACAAGTTGAACTTAAACAGTATAATATAAAATAAAAGCACAGATATTGTTACTGCCAGCATGTTAGTGGCACGTAAGAAACTCTTCTATGAGTTACTTCAAAATGTAAATGTATACGACTGTGAAGTTTTGTTCTTATGCTGCACCCCCCACACAAAAATGAGATGGTAAAACTGTTATTAGCTATTTATTTATTTTATATTTCAATGACAGATCTAATTACTAAGTGTAGAAATACCTACTGGAGGGAGTATTTGTGGAATAAAATCATCAGTGGCACTCAGTCTAAAGTTTTATTAATAAAGTATAGCATGTCTATTGGTTATCCCTGGATTTTTTTTACAACAACATGGTGCTGTGGACATGGAAATTATTGTGGAGGCCCCTGGGCTCAAGCCTCTAAAGAAATTAAGTCATGGCTAAACCAAATTATGTCCTGAGAAAGTAAGAATGGAAATTGTGGCCCAGGGCAAAGCACTCCAAGTCATTAGGTTAATGGTGCTCACTGCCACCCAGCGATTCTTCACTGGGATATTAGGAAGAGCGTGAAGGACCACTGACAGCATTATGGACAAGAACAGAAGTTTCCTGAACACAAAACTATTTTTTTCCACCACAACAAGATCGATTCCTTAACTTAAAACCCTTTCCTCTGATGCTCTTTTCTTTCCTTTTTGTTTGAGAGTTTGCAGAGCATTTATAGTTTCATGGGAGATCAGGATCATTTCCCATTGAAGTCTGCAATGAAAAAAACAAACTAAAAGTAAAGAACAAATGGGAACAGGCAAAGGGGAACTTTTTAATATTCCCTCTCTATCTCTAATTTCTGTTGATACACCAAGTCTTGTTTTGAGAACTATATCTAAAGTAAAACATTCTCTATTTCCCTTTGAAGTAAGGTGGCCCTCCTTTAGGTAGTGAAAATTGGATGCTGTAAACTCATGCCAGCTAGGGGAGGGGGGTCACAGGAGTATTTGTTCTGGATGCAATTACGTGATCCGGTTGCTTTCCTCGTGTCAACATGTTGATCCACACAAGAAATAGTATAACCAGGAAAAACAAATAGCTCTGCAAACATCTATATGTCAAAGAGCTTATGAAAAGTCCATAGAGCAGAAAAGTTGCCATCTTTCAAATGTCCAGGAGACACCTGTTCAGAATAACCTTCTCTAGCCACAGGATGATCCCTTTTGTTGCACAAGAAGAACAAGCAGTACGGTCTCTTACTTAGGACTTGCATTGGCATTCTTCTTCCAGAACTGAATGTCCTGTAAGAAGAACAGAACTGCTGCCCTAAATTGTGAACAAAAACTGCCAATTGAGCTGGGGATTGCTAAGTGACTCGTCACCAGTCATTTGAAGGGCTAATTCTCCTCACATTTGATTTTGATCACATGATGAGGGGCTGCATTTTGTCTCCGAGTGGAGAAAAGAAATGCCTCCTTTAGCCCATCCCATTATACTGGGGGTATAGAATTACAGGCTCTCTTGGGTAAACATTTATTAAATGTTATGTATTAATTTTTATTATTAGGAAATACTAAATAAAATTACCACTTACCTAAGCCACTAATGATGCTTTTTTTCTGATTATAGGAAACCACTGAGGTATTAATAAACATGGAAAATAAAGGAAACTATAAGAATATATCTACACTTAAATAGATTTTAAAGTTCTAATAATTCAAATTTCAAATCCCAAACGAAGCGATGAGGGAAATAATTTAAAATTTATGGCTAAATTCAAAAGTGGTACAAGAACTTCATTTTGAGTAAGGACATGACAATAGGCTGTTTGCCAAATAATAGTATTCCAAATACCAAAACCTGCTCAGTATAAATTGATGTTAATTACAGATTTAGTTCATGGAATAGAAAAATGGCCTAGAAATTAACATGGCAATTTTTCTAGCCTCTATTCCACTTTTGTTCTTTTAGAACAGGAACACTAGATGTAGTCTCCTGCTTGTAGTTTTGGAATGTTAGTTTTAACTTTCCTTCTGTAACTCCATGTACAGTAATTTGCCTGAAATACACTTCATAGTTTGTATGTTAGGCAGCATTCTGTGATGAATAAGAATTACTTGCTTTCCTTAGAAGAACACTTCCCACAGAGGCCCATGTGCCACAGAAAGATAACGTTTTCCAGGGGCAGACTTTCAAAATGCAAAGCCCCAGGCAAAGTCGCCTTGGAGTCCCCTTGAGATCTTGGGGAGAGAGATAACACACATGAGGGAGGGATGCCCCCTCAGCCAGGCAAGATGCCAGCATGGACAAGGGGGAAACACAGCGTCTCCCATAGGTCTAATCACGGAGCTGCTGGAGCAGGAGGCTACAGACAAGCGTCGATATCGTGGGTCCAAAGCCATCAAGGTCATTGCTCTTTGGGTAAATACTATTGTGCCGTCCTGTCTTTGTGGCTTGGAGGCATGCACTCCTGTGAAAGCTGTGGAACGTGAAAACAAGGACTTGAAGCATCAGCCATCTCTGTCGCATCTCCTACTCTCCGTCTGAGAATGTCTGTGGAACAATGGAGAGCAGGAAGTCAAGCAGGACGCGCATTTTGATGTGGGCCTCTGCTGCTGATTACTGCCGTGAGGAGCCCTGCTCTCCTAGTCATGACTCACCAGTGTCCTCTGATTAAACCCAGACGTGGATTTAGTTACCACGACACGCATCAGCTTTGCTGTGCTTCCTCCTGGTCTCACTTCCTGCTTCGGAAATGAATTCCCACAGTCCACAGTCATTCTATCAGGCCCACAGTAAACTTGTAACTGACGAGAGAGAGGAGGGTTTGTGCTTTCCGATGCACATGGGCAGCTTGGACATGGAACTTGGAGCTCTTTCTCTTAAGACCAGTCTTGTCAGCACTCAGATTTGACAACTGCAGCCAACCAAGGATGATGATAAAAGGCACAGTGTATGAAGGGATTTCAGAAATAACGTCAGAGTCCACTTTGATTAAAATTTCCCCCCTCCCTTGCAGCCTTGGAATGTCTTAACTTTCAAAATTTTCAGACATTTATTTGTCTGTATAGTTCGAGTCTACCAGATTCACCATCTACGACTAGATCCCACTGTTCTGTGTGGTTCACAAGGCTGGAACCAAAACACACAAGGCGCACAATGAGTCCAGGTTACAGGATTGAATTACTTTATCTGTGACCAGGCCTCTCCATTTTACTTTAAAAGACTTCATTTTCTCTTTTAAAGGTGTGATTCTCAATAGAATGAAAGATTATCAATTAAAGAAAAACATCTGCTTTAGGGATACCTTCTCCCATAGAATCATAGCATTTCCAGTCAAAAGGCAAACTAGGCGTCACCTGTTTAATTTCCTTGCCATTGCTAAAATCTCTTCTAGAGTAGGTGATACTCTACAACTGCTCTAATGGTTGGAACGCTCTTTATTTTATAGAACTTAAACCTACTTCCTTATCATTTCTACTCATTGGTCTTAATTCTAGTGAAACAACGTGAGCAACAACACACCCTAACAAAAGGTTAAGATCTTACATAACATTCAGCTCCACTGTGACAAACTGAAGAAGGCACCAGTGGGATGCTCCCGCACGCCCTCCTGTTGGCTTCCTTCCCTAGAATGAGAATTCCTTCCCTAGAACGCACAGGGAGCTTGCAGTGACACCACAACCGTACGCCCCATCCCCACCAGGACTTAGTGTCGAGGGGAAGAGCACAAATTGAGCACAACTCATCTAGCTGCTGATCTCTAAAGATAGAACTTATTTTTTAAGATTACAGAACTTATTATAGGATTCACAAATCATAACACTTTAAGAGAATTTTAGGAATTTTTAGGTAAAACAGATGTGTATCGTTTTAATTACTCATCATTTTAATGTTGTTTTTCTATTGTGACAGATAGGATGCTGACTCAGGAGCTTTTAAATTTCTTCAGTCTGCTATCTTCTTTCCCCTTTGTCTTTTGGTTTGCAGCCAGGTAACCTGAGTTCAAATCCCAGCTTTGCCATTCAGTGATGTAACCACAAGTAAGTTAATTTATGTCTCTGAAATTTAATGTCATTATCAGTGAAGTGGAAAAATGCCTAACTTACAGCATTCATATGAGAATTTTAGAAGGTAAATACCAGACAGTGCTTAGTATCACATCTGCATTGCTAGATATTCATTCAGTTCATTCCTCTTTTAGTATAAGTGGAAATGTCCCCATCCAGGACAGTTTTTAATGAGTAGAAAGATATCCCTACATAATACATCTATACATCTCTGTTCAAGTTAATTCAATCCAACCAAAATCTACTGAGCGCCTAGTATGTGTCAGACATACTGATATAGTGATGATAATAACAAGAGCTAAGTTATTCTGAGTACTTAACTCTGCTTCAGGCACTGTGCTAAGAGTCATCTTATATACTTTGATTCTCACAATAACTATGAGTAGACAGGGACATTATTCACAATACTTAACAAGTACAATGGTCCTGCCAGTACACTATACTGGGAGCTCAGAGAAGCCCATTTTATGAAAGAGGAAATTAAGGATTTAAGATATTAAGTCAATTCATCTTGGATAGCAAGTGGCAAAGCTTTCAAGGCTGTTTCACAAGACTGTCATGTGTGTGTTACCTTTACTAATCAAGGTAAGTCCTTCTCATCACTATGGCTTTCAGCCCTTATCCTTCTCTTACTTTTGCATTTTGTTCTACAGCATGTTTACAGGTCAGTGTATGCTGAAAACTTTGGGTTAAATGTTCCAAACAACCAGTGTCTTGATCACAAATTTTCATTGCCTCCCCTGGTCATTGCCATTAAAGATTCAGGTATATGACATCTTTTAATGCCTGTTTCTATTGGGTGGAGTCCTGTAGTACCAGAAAGGAGCTTCAGCACTGGGCAGTAGGGGTCTCGGACCCACACCAGTAAGGCACTCATCCTTCTACAGAGGTCCCGCAGGTACCTTTAGAGTGTTCCTGGAGTTTTGTTTATTCTTCCTCTGCTCAGATTGTCTGTGTCTGAATGTTTTTTCCCCCAGGTCAGAGCTGGGGTCTGCAGAGTATAGGAGAAAGGCCCAGGATATGACTTAATTTTCACCACTTATGTCTGAGAACACAGGCACACAGGGCAGTCCATCATGGATCTTGGTGTTCCCAAACTATATTCATGGTCCATAAATCACCTTCACAAATTCACATTCCCATCCCAGGGATTAGCCTGGCATTGTTCACTGCAAATGAAAATGGCTTATTTATAGGGAGGAAAACAAGAGCGGAAGGATGGATTTTAGGGGGTTGGAAATAACATTAAAACATATGCTGAGAAAGATTTGACTTATATGATAAATGTTCAGGCAGATTTAGACATTTAGAATCATATGTTTATTTGTGTGTAAGAAATGAAGTGCAAAGGGTAACATTATTGCCCAATACCCCCAGATATAATCCATGTAGAATCGCATGTACATCAGAATACAATGAGACCTCTCAGATTCCTACAAATGACTGCAAACCCTGGGATCTATTACCTTGTTGACTTCAGTGAGGCTATCAATTCATAGTCCAGTAATAAGAAAAACATTCTGCTGTCTGATCAAATGATGCCAGTATGAATAGTTTGCCCTCCGTGAAATGTTACACGATCCTCAATCCTCACAGCAGTTACATGTTTGAGAGGCCATCAGAAGAATCAAAACATATTTAAGAGTTAAAATATGACAAGCATCATAAAACAATTTTAAAAGTCAGAGAACAAGAGTGTATGGAAAAGGGGGATGAAGCAATCTACAAATTGCTATTCTAATCTCACTGTCAAGTCAGTTTTATTTGTATTTTTTTTTGTTTATAGTTCCTTAGGGGTAGCTGCCTCTTACCAATCTGCTGACCGTTTCTTAATTAAGCTATCCTGATCATGAGCTAAAGAAACTCAGTAGAGACAAAATGAGAATGCCATCTTGAGCAATTAGACACTGAATCAAGAATGCAAGCTTATTGGGTGGCAGCATTATCACTGTCCGGTGTCTCTTGCTTACAGTGCATTGTGACAGAGTAAAATCTATTTCAGCTGTTACGTGGCGATGGCCATTATTTATGAAACATAAAAAGATACTGAAATACAAAAGTGCTTGACAAGACCAGGGTAAGATCAGATAAAAGAAATGAGAAAGAAACAGGCATCCTGGGATGGTAACTACTCTGCCGTGTACTGACAGGGAGGTTGTATATTTTTCGAATATACTGAAAGGAATGGTGCTTTTACTTAGGTTTTTATGGTTTACCACGAGATGCAATTTTCTGGCCTTATATGCAGTTGTAACAAAAGTCAGAGACGTTTTATGATAGCTGCCACAGTTCATAAATGATGGGATACACTAAAATATTTATAGAACTGTAAAATCTTGATTTCTCTCTGGTTTAGCAGATGGGGCCCTAAAACCAGTTCCCAGATTGTCACATTTCTTCACCCTCTGATGACAAAGAAGGCTGTTATCAGTTTTCTTCTCTGGAGAACAAGTTCACTAGTGTGCACAAGGTCAGACTTTCAGTCAATTATGTATATCTGGGTAATGCCAATTAAGAAAACTCTGAACAGAAATTATAATTACTCCATACATACTTCTTAGCATGTAGCATTAGGGTAGCATAGATAAGATACCCTCTGAAATACTTTTTACCCATTTCCTTGTTTTCATTTATCAGAAGATTCACTTCCAAAGCTGTATCACTCACAGAGATAAGTATCACACCAATATAAAGACTAATCTGTTTAGATGGCTGAGAGAATTTCTGTTATTATATGTTTGTGTGTGTGTGTGTTTCTTTTTGAAACTATGTTCTAAGATAAAATAATTAGTCTGTGAAAGGTCACCAAACTCAAGCACTCTTTACAATTAAAAGGAACTAATGTAAGTTGGACAGTGTTGAAAGTAAGAAATCCACATTGATTGATTGCTGATGGTATTTTTCTGATTTTAGGAAATCAATAAATCAAAGAAATATAAATGCTTATAAAAATGGGCTTACATGTCCTTTATTTAAGAAGCATTATTGGAAGGGTAACCCAAATCAAATTTTAGGCAAATAGATGAGATAGACAGGTAGACAGATAGATAGACAGATACATAGAAGACAGATAGATAGATAGATAGATAGATAGGCAGACTGTAGGCTAAAAACATACTTGCATAAGTGTTATTTGTAGTTAGAGTTTGCAGATTTTCTATTTTCTCTTGAGGAATGTTAGTGAAATTAAATAGATAATATTTCTAATTAGGGTCTGCACACTATTGGTGATTCTTTTATTTATAGCAAATAATGGTAAATCTCTTCTAATGTCTCCATTTCTGTAAAATATACCTCAAGAAGAAAAACATTTGAAATAAAAATCTTCATAGATGTCTTCAGAGACGAAAACAGTGAAAAAATTCATCTAACCCAATGATGTCCAGAATTAACAAGGATCATGAAAACTTTCAGATCTACTGAACCTAAATCTCAGGGTGGCCAGAGATGGATAAATCTGTAATACGGCACCAAACTCTCAGGGTGACGGAAATGGTTAACTAAGTTTGTGGACTACCTCATCTCTTTGATGCTTCATGAGGCTACAGCCTGAGCCATTAGTTAGGTGTAGGTGAGCTGAATATTTTATTTTTAATCTACATTTCCAGAATCTTCCTTAACACAATATTTCATAATGACCTTAATCTATATAACAATTTGACTTGGTGGTGTTATTTAATCATGGTTGAAAATAATTATATACCAAGATCTACCACTATATGCCAAGATATTAGACATTTCTCTAGAGATTTTCTGAAAGAATTTACTGGCAGGAAGGGGAAAATCCAAGAATTAAAAAAATAAAAGCACAGTTATCTTCCATCTAAAATCAACAGCATAAAAAGAACAATGGTAATAAAAAGATGAATACCACTCATACTTAGAAGAAACATTTTGAGAAAGCACTGGCTAACTCCTGAAAGGAAATGCTTATTTCCTTTTATCCAATGGAATTCTGCTTTAATTTGCTTTTGGAAAATATAAATACCTGCCAAACAACGAAAACTTCATGCAGTGAAGCAAAAATAAATGAATAAATGATAACTTCCAAAATATTTACTTGGTGTTAGTCAGTCCCTACAGGGGTCAGGCTAAAATTTCCATTAGCAGAGAGATGAGCTGAAAGGGTTTGAAGCTTTTGGTGTTTCAATGTGTAGGGTGTTTGTTAGAAAACCAGAGAGGTAAGTAATTATCCTAAATGATGTTGCATTGCTCAAAGGGTACAGATGTTGGTCTACTGTCTTTGGAAGAAGTCAATTTGGAAAAACTGTTTAGTCGATTCTAGAACAGATTTGCAAAATCATGTTCCTAAATGGAGATTAAAATAGTAAACTTGATAGCTGGGAACATTACGCATCCATGTGTATCTGTGTTTGTGTCTAAAGACTCAGTAAATTCATGGAGGATAAGTTGATGGTATGACCTGATTTCCCCCAAAGGTGCTATTGGGGAAATTAAGCCAGAAGTTCATATCATTGCTTCAGTTTTTTTCAGATTCCTTTCGTAACTCAAACGTATAGTATAGTGTTCAACTTCTCCTTTATGGTGGCTCTGGACACACCAGCGAAGGGTAATAGGATGAATTATAATCCCAGTTACATCACTGATCAGTCATGAAGCCTCAGGAAACACAGTTAACCTATCAACTTTCCTGACCTCAACTGCACAGTGGAAGAAAGTAGGTAAACTACCTGTTTGATGAGTGTCCCCATGGGGTTGATGAACTTGGCGTGCTTCAAGAGTAAAATGGGCTAGCATAGAAATATTAACAAACGCTGTATTATAGTACAGCTGAAGGGAAGCAGAATGCATTTTTGTTTGGGTGTACTCTTAACTGCTATCACATCTGCCATATTTTGTAGACGCTACCCTGGAAATATACCTGATCGGGAACACTCACCCATAACGAAATGCAAGATTACAGCCTATGATACTGAAGACAGAGAATAACAATTCCGTTTTTATAAGACAACATCTTCTTAGCAATTTAATGTCTTTAATAAAAAATATTCTTTGGATAAAGAAGATTTGGTACATATATACAATGGAATATTACTCAGCCATAAAAATGAATGAAATAATGCCATTTGCAGCTACATGGATGGGCCCAGAGATGATCATACTAAGTGAAGTAAGTCAGACACAGAAAGAGAAATATCATATATCACTTATATGTGGAATCTAAAATATGACACAAATGAATTTATCTGTGTAACAGAAACAGACTCACAGACATAGAGAACAGACTGTGGTTGCCAAGGTGGGGGAGTGTGGTAGGGTTAGAGGGGGAGTTTGGGGTGAGCAGATGTAAACTATGACATACAGGGTGAATAAAAAACAAGGGCCTACTGTAGAGCACAGGGAACTCTATTCAATAACCTGTGCTAAACCATAATGGAAAAGAATATGAAAAATACCTTATATATATTATATGTATGTATATAAACAGAATCACTTTGCTATACACCAGAAACTAACCAACACTGTAAATCAACTACATGTCAATTAAAAAAAATTCCTCATAAAAATGAAATCTGGCATTAGTTTTTCACTAGGGGAACACCGTCCTTCCCACAAATCACAGAAAGATGTTACACTTCTTTATTAAAAAATATTCTATATTTCTGTTCCTCTTTGCTCTGTAGAAATCAAAAGACTATATTTAATTTTCTGATTTATAAATTTTATAACTTATGTAATAATTTATTTCTTTCCCTTAGAAAGGAAAGAAAGTTCTTAAGGTCTCTGTTCTTCTTCCAGCCTAGGTAGGAGTACTGTGGTAAGCAGAATTCTGAGATAGCCCCCGAGATTCCCACCTGCTGGTGTACTTGCCCCATGAATTCCCTCCCCTTCAGCAAATATGATTATTAGGTTACCTTATATGAGCAAGCTGGTGGGATAGTCTCTCTCATGACACCATTATGTTATATAAGACTCAGTTAGTGAGGATGAGGGAGAATTTCCCCTGCTGGTCTTGAAGGAGCAAAGTGAGGGCCATGGGGCAGGGAATGGTAGGAGCTAAAAACGGCCTGAGGCTGATGACTGACAAGGAAGTAGGGGCTGCAGTCTTACAACTACAAATCTTCAAGCAATCTGAGTGGGCTTCAAAGAGGGCCCTGAGCCTCAGGTGAGATGGCAGCACCACTGGACACCTTGATTTCAACCTGAAGAGACCCTGGACCGAAGGCTACCTAACCTAGGCCCAAACTCAAGACCTGTGGAAACTGTGACGGGCTAAACATGCGTGTTTCAAGCCCCTCAGTGTACGGTAATCTATTATACAGCAAGGAGAAGGCTAACACCGGCACTAAGTATGTGCTGAGAGAGGTTACTTGTCTTTTACCAGATACCTTGAAATCACTATGGAAGGGGGTGGGGGTGAGGAGATGAAGTGATTTGTTGGAACTCCCAAAACAGAAGGAATCTGCTGCTAAGCATAAAGGCCAGAGCAGACAAAGAAAAGGAAGTACAACTTCATCTATTAAAACTGCATTTGAAGGAAAAAACTGTATGAGCTCAAGAAGATACTGGCCTCTGAAGTATACTAAAGAAATGCCATGATAAGCGACTTCCCTGGTGGTGCAGTGGTTAGGAATCCGCCTGCCAACGCAGGGCACATGGGTTCGATCCCTGGTCCGGGAAGATCCCAAATGCTGTGGAGCAGCTAAGCCCATGCACCACAACTACTGAGCCTGCACTCTAGAGCCCGGGACCCACTACTACTGAGCCTGCATGCCACAACTACTGAGCCCACACGCCACAACTACTGAAGCCCACATGCCTAGAGCCCATGCTCCACAACGAGAAGCCACTGCAAAGAGAAGCCCGCGCACCACAATGAAGAGTAGCCCCCGCTTGCCACAACTAGAGAAAGCCTGCATGCAGTAACAAAGAACCTTGGCAGCCATAAATAAATAAGTTAAAAAGAAAAAAAGAAATGCCATGTTAGTGTCATAACATACTGCAAAAATGAATGCCCTGGTATTCTGAAATAGATATATAGATATATATATATATATATATATATATAATAGTTTTATTATAAGTTACATAATATATAATGTATGTATTATATATTATAACATAATATATATGTATTACATATTATAATGTAATAGATAATAGTTAAATAGTTTTTATTGTATGTATATATATTAGACTAAGAATGATGGAGCTCAAAGCTGTAAAAACTACCAGTTATAATGAATCTACTACTTTCCCTGCCATTTGTGCAGTTTTTGACTATAGGCGTGTGTAATGTAGCAAAAATATACTTTTACTTGTTGCTCTTATTCTTAATAGTTGTATCACCAGCTTTCTTTTCCCAGTTACCATCTAGTTCTCAAAAGGAGTATTGTGAAACTCTTTCAGATGGTATATATTTATTGAATATGATAAGTCATAATTATTTCCATCTGGTGTTGAGACAGTTTCAAAATTTTCATTACCAAAAACAATACTGCAGTGAATGTCTTTTTCACGGACTATTTTAAGGTTTTTGGAATTTTCCTCATGATAAATTGTGGAAAGTGGGGTTATTATAACATTTGCCACATACCATAGAAGCTGTCCTAAGAGAAAGACTTTAAGATTTATTTGCCTATAAAACCACCTCAGCAGATATTTTTAGAGCCATGACCAGAAATAATAAATATCTTACTCTCCAAAAAGTTTAATTAATTGCTTTCAGGAAGTATGCCACTTCATCTAATTACACATAATCTAATTACACAGAAATAAATGTTAATGGACAATGCTACCGTATGCTTGTATCTCTGCATGGAAACAACAACGTTAGGTGTTAACTATTCTAACAAATGATTCGCAAGTCTAATAATGGAATTGTATTTAAGGGTGTTTAATAATAATAATAAAGGTAATAAAAACTTATAAATGCTTATATGTTCATGGGTACATTTATATATGTGTATGTATATGTACAGATAGATAGATAGACAGACAGATAGACAGATAGATAGATAAAATCCATGAGTGTTACTAAAAATGCCAGAGAATATAATTAGGAGAAAAGATTTTTTTAAAAGTGAATTCACCAAACCTGTTAAAGGTGATACAAATAAGATAGTTGAGTTTGGGGGTGAATTGGTCACAGGCCCTTCAAACATCTATAAAGCCTATGAATTATTTTTACTGCTTTGTTGAATTGATTACTGAATTTCAGGAACCAAACAAGTAAATATATGTATTTCTAGGAAGGGAGTATAAAATGTAGATTTCTGAGCATAGTTGTAAACATTTTGTCCTGTTTATAAGACTGCATCTGTCAGATTGCTTTTTTATCCACAAAATAATTTTGTTCATTGGTCTATAATAAAATATCCTTCTTTTTCTGGAAAGGGAATCAATTAGAATTTCCACTAGCTAGTGTGGATAAACTTTATAAGTTTGCGTCTACCATTCCAACGCTGCTTGTCAAATGAAGAGCCCAAACTTATAATTTCTAGGATATTGAGGATTTTGTAGTTCCTCTGTTACTTAGTTGATGGAATTAGTGTTCAGATTAGAGCTTTCTGGAATGACGCCATCTGTCACTGTGTTATGGACAGAGCTATCCTAATACTGAAGGTGGGCCAATGTTTCATGTTCTTGAATTATTTACCTGTTCATCATTAGGACTGAATTGAACACAAAGCACAGTCCTGGAGAGAAACAGGAGGAGAAAGAGAGGGAGAAAAAGGAGAGGAAGAATAATCGGGAAAGGAAGAAGTGGGGAAGGAGGAAGAGGAGAAGGAAAGAGGAGCATTTAGATTTGCACAGGCACCAAAACTGTGGAGAAGTTGATTGCTTTTAGAGATATATTTCTTTCCATCTAAGCCTAGCAGCATCATTTCTCAAGCCTATGAATCTAAAGTCGGAGAGGTTTCCTATCGTTTCCTCTTGACTCTCTCCAGCAAAGTACTTAAACACACAGTGACAAGAATAGTAGAAGTGAGCACACCACTTGTATCTGCTCTGCTGGCACAGATCGAATATTTGTATTTTGACCACAAGAGGACATGAAGATATTAGATATCATACTGACATGGGGTGGGGAATTCATTCTCTTCGCTCTTCTCACTCCAGTATATTTCCAGGGATTGATGGCAATTTCTACCCAGAAAGTTGTGACAGATAATGCTGATTGCTTATGATCTGAATTATATGTGCATGGTTCTGTAAAGCTAACCCCTACACCCCATTAGAACCACTCCTCACTCTCAGACTTTCTCAGGGAGCTGTGCATATCTGGTAAATCAACTTGATGATTATTCTACTCCAGAGGATATATAATGATTTACATTTATATGCCAGCAGTTTCTTTTTCATTGCCCCGGCAAGAGCTGGGAAATGACTTATAAGGATGCAAAAGTTCTGCCGCAAACGTTATACAGCTTCAGCATGTTTGCATTGCACAGTGTGATGGACTTGCTCTTGGATGCACTGATGCTCCCATACAGGTAGCACACAACACAAGGCTAGTGCCAACCTCTGTAATAATGAATGTGTTTGCGGTATATCTTTTCAGCAGGTCAATACTGAATACCATCCTTAGGGGAGGGGGACTGTTTAGCTTCTCATAATTAGTTTACTTGCCTCTGTTGAATCCCTAATGGACTCCTGTACCATAAAAACATTCCTTTCTGGAACAGCTGGCAGCTTCACTGTGTTTGCTCTCTTTTCTCAAACCTCCCCTCCCCATATTATTCTATCTCTCGGAAAAAAGTGAAAGAATACAAACATGAAAAATTAAAGTGATATAAGGGGCAAGAATATACAGTGGAGAAAAGACCACCTCTTCAATAAGTGGTGCTGGGAAAACTGGACAGCTACATGTAAAAGAATGAAATTAGAACACTCCCTAACATCATACACAAAAATAAACTCAAAATGGATTAAAAACCTAAATGTAAGGCTAGACACTATAAAACTCTTAGAGGAAAACATAGGCAGACAACTCTATGACATAAATCACAGCAAGATCGTTGTTGACCCCCCTCCCAGAGAAATGAAAATAAAAACAAAAATAAACAAATGGGACCTAATGAAACTTAAAAGCTTTTGCACAGCAAAGGAAACCATAAACAAGACAAAAAGACAACCCTCAGAATGGGAGAAAATATTTGCAAATGAAGCAACTGACAAAGGGTTAATCTCCAAAATGTACAAGCAGTTCATGCAGCTCAATATCAAAAAAAACAAACAACCCAATCCAAAAATGGGCAGAAGCCCTAAACAGACATTTCTCCAAAGAAGATCTACACATTGTCAACAAACACATGAAAGGATGCTCAACATCCCTAATCATTAGAGAAATGCAAATCAAAACTACAATGAGGTATCACCTCACACCAGTCAGAATGGCCATCATCAAAGAATCTACAAACACTAAATGCTGGAGAGGGTGTGGAGAAAAGGGAGCCCTCTTGCACTGCTGGTGGGAATGTGAATTGGTACAGCCACTATGGAGAACAGTATGGAGGTTCCTTAAAAAACTACAAATAGAACTACCATATGACACAGCAATCCCACTACTGGGCATATACCCTGAGAAAACCATAATTCAAAAAGAGTCATGTAAAAAAAAAAAAAAAAAAGATAAGTAAGGGCTTCCCTGGTGGCGCGGTGGTTGAGAGTCCACCTGCCGATGCAGGGGACACAGGTTCGTGTCCCGGTCCGGGAAGATCCAATATGCCGTGGAGCGGCTAGGCCTGTGAGCCACAGCTGCTGATCCTGTGTGTCCAGAGCCTGTGCTCCGCAACGAGAGAGGCCACAGCAGTGAGAGGCCCACGTACCGCCAAAAAAAGAGTCATGTACCACAATGTTCAGTGTAGCTCTATTTACAATAGCCAGGACATAGAAGCAACCTAGTGTCCATCGACAGATGAATGGATAAAGAAGATGTGGCACATATATATACAATGGAATATTACTCAGCCATAAAAAGAAACAAAATTGAGTTATTTGTAGTGAGGTGGATGGACCTAGAGTCTGTATACAGAGTGAAGTAAGTCAGAAAGAGAAAAACAAATACTGTATGCTAACACATATACATGGAATCTAAAAAAAAATGTGTTCTGAAGAACCTAGGGGCAGGACAGGAATAAAGACGCAGACGTAGAGAATGGACCTGAGGACACAGGGATGGGGAAGGGTAAGCTGGGACGAAATGAGAGAGTAGCATGTACATATATACACCACCAAATGAAGAACAGATAGCTAGTGGGAAGCAGCTGCATAGCACAGGGAGATCAGCTCAGTGCTTTGCAACCACCTAGATGGGTAGGATAGGGAGGGTGGGAGGGAGGGAGTTGCAAGAGGGAAGAGATATGGGGATATATGTATATGTATAGCTGATTCACTTTGTTATAAAGCAGAAACTAACACACCATTGTAAAGCAATTTTACCCCAATAAAAATAGGAAAAAAAATAAAGTGATATAGAAGAGAAAAGGTGTATCCCATTCTATTCCATTCATTTACACATTCCATAATCAGAATCAAATGAAAGATGCATCTCATGTTTTGCTGGACTTACATCACACATATGGTTATGAAAAAATAATTTTAACTTTGGATAATATTCAGCTTTGGGTATTATGCTTTTCTCAGAAAATAATCTCTGGAGGTCCTACTGCTCAACTTTCAAGGTGAATATGGTCACCACAATTCATGTCACTTCTCAAGATGATATGATTGTTATTATTTCTTATTAACCAAACAAGATAAGAATCATAGACAGGCATAGCTTTATACTCCTTAGGGTTGTAGTACTTTAAACTTCCCATGAACAATACAGTCAGATCTATAAAAAGTATCTGCACCAAAAAATAGGGCAATCCAGGTTGGAAATACATGTCATTTAACAAAGTGAAATTTCACATCATTGTAGGATTGAAGCTTTAGGTAGATATCAGAAAACTCTTAATGAAGACATTTAAAGTGGTTCTCAAAACTTTAGTCTGCCTAAGAATCACCTAGGATGCTTGTTAAAAAGCATACATTCACAGACATCACCGTAGAGAATCTGATTCAGTAGATACGGTAAAAAGTCCAGAATCCACATTTCAAAAAGTGCCCTGGGTAATTCTGATGAAGTAGTTGTAGATTTATATTCAAGAAAAACAGCTGTAGATCTTCTAAAGCAGAGATTTTTTTTCTTTAGGCTTATAAAATACATGTTGACCCTAACGTATGAATTGTAGTCAATTTCTCTGAAATCATTGGCCTAATTTACTTTTCAAACAGAATCAGGCAAAAATAATATGCTGTTCTGGGTGACCGCCATATCCCCATTAGGTCTTGGCAATTGCAATATTCCTTCCAATAATAGTTTTTGGAATATTTTTATGTGTCTTTTTTTTTTAGTAATCATTCATATTTTCCCTGGCTTTTGATATATGCTTTATATTTTAATAGATAAATATTTTTAGACTATGAGTGAACATTTAAAAAAACAGTAATAATATGCTTTTCTATTTAGTTTTATCTTATGACCCATGCATGGCTGTGAAGGGCACAATATGTGCACAAGTATCTGTTAGGCTTTTTATATATTCATTCATTCATTCTTTGTAGATTTCATGATTCCCAAAGTGGCCTATGTCCCAAGAAATGTTAAAATTTAATACCAGAAAATGGGAAGAAGAATCATAGAAATGCAAACCCCATTTACCAACAAGCTGTTAAAGAAATGACTTGATGTGTCCCTTTAAAGGGGATTAATAGGGTCTCATGGGAAAGCATCATTTCTTTATTCTCCTCCCAGCCTGGTGAGATAGGGTGCTACAAAATGGTTGCTTAGTAACTGGCCCAGTATGACCATTTTCCCTCTTCCCATATGCAGACATAGTTAATTGCCAGATTTTGAATTATTACAGTAATTTTCTGTCTCATTGACATTATTGGTATAAGAAATACAGAACTTCTGAAGTCAAATTTTCTGGTCTAGTACAACATACAGTAATAAAACTGTATTCTGGATATACGTAAACCACTCATTAAAAAATTAAAGTGTTGACTTGGTCAAGGTCTTTTAGATAGAAAATAGCTGAGCCCAGGAGACTTAAAACCAGATTTATCTTTTGCCAAAACCCATGGCATATTTCTCCACCCCAACCTGATCATACCTGAATTTTCTGTGACTATCTTTATCATTAATTTATTTTCTGATAACTAAAAATGAAAATGACATGGACATTCTCCGCCAAGTTTCCCAATATTGCAAATTATTAAAAGATGGTTAGAACTAAATTTAGAATAAAATTTCCCTTATTACTGACTTAAGGAACTGTAGGCAAGATGAGATTTTCTCAGGTGTTCTGCTCTTAGAAGAGTAAGAATGAACAAGTACCCCAGCAGTTGAATCTCTGACTCTAAATATATTTTGCATTTGTGACAGGTTTTAATCTATATTTGGGAAACTTTATCCATAATCCCATCAGACAAGACAGTCTGCAGTCTACTACTATACCAAAATCTTTCTTATTGCTTTTGATGTTTGTCCCATTGCTGTTTAATGTGCTTTCTACATTAAAGGATTTTTCATATATGCATTATTTCTTGATATTATTTCTTTCAGGTCTATTTATTTTGCTTTTCAAATAAGGTATTTTTTCCCTTGGTAGCCATATTTTAACTGCTGTCTTGTCCTATCTTTTGAATTCTGGAGTGTTCTTTCCACTGAAATTCGAGCCCAGTTAATTATTTATTCCCTATGTACTCAAGTAGAAGCTTTCTGTAGCTTCTACATAATTCTGAATATCCACTCCACACTTCTTTGCCTTAGAGTTTTCTCAAGAATATTTTTCTTAAACTTACTTACATTTTCAGTTTAAAAGTCTTTTGGTCTGGTCATTCTCTTCCTTGTTTTTGCTATTCTTTAGCCTTGCCAAGAATCAATAATTCTGGCATAATCCAAAAAACCAAATCCTGTTCTTTGATAACATCTTCATAATCAGTGGTTCATTTCCGCATCCTTTTCCGTTTTCTTTCCCAATTTACAACATTCCATTTGAAGTTGCTTTCATATATTTGGATTTTCTATCCCGGAATTCAAAGTGACTAGAGATAACATTCCAGGCTTTCTTTATAACTCACCCAATGCAAGAAGTGTTTTATTATGTTGAAGACGACTCCCTATCAGGACTGTCCCAGTGACTCAGTTTATTTCTGGATTAGCCATGTCATTGCACATAAACTCAGGTTCATATTTCTTATCAGGGAGTCTCCAAACACCATGAGTAATTGCTCGCCTGATAACATCATGTTCTAAGGTTGTTGCTTGTGTCATTACACATTAATGAACTGTTTCAAAAGATACTCAGATCTGCTTTATGGTCCAAGTGACGTTTTTCCTTCCAGCCCACTTCTATCCTTCCTGTGTCACATTCTTCTTATTCACTATCAGTATACCTGTTTTTTGAAAGTGCGGTCTTGTGCTGTTTTCTCAGTCCTCTCCAAGAGTTCTTAATTCTCTCTAATAATTCAAGATATAAAGAGACTTATGTCTCAACTCCATCCCCATGGGCAAGACTATTCCTTTACTTTTATCATACATATAACAGATGAGGAAGACAACGAAAGTATATTCCCTACTAGGGTAATTGGGCAATGCCAAGAATAGAGTTTTAGCTTTATGTCTCCTAAATATAAAGACATATTCTAATACTTTGTAACCCTATTTGAAGAATACTCTTAGAGGTTACCAATTCTGAGCAACTATTCAAAAAGGAGGTTCCTGGAAACTCTGCGTTTATGACAGCTGGACTAACCCCTGATAGTCCTGGCTTCTGTGCTGAAGTGTTAGAATTCACTACTGATCACCACATCAGTGACGTTTCAGTTCAGTGTCTTTCTATCAAGAGAACCATGGAAGCCCTTGCTCCACTTATCACTACCATTGGAAAAAGACCGAAAGAAAGGAAGGTTTTACTTGTGTTTAGGGACTGTGGGCATATCACAACAGGGAGTGCCTGTGGAAAGCCTCCAGTGGCCTTGTGACTGTCACAACTTGCATAATTGTATGAGGCCAAGGTCCTCCTGCATCCAGCATTCTAGAGAGAGGAGGTTTCCTTCAGCACTCCAAGAGACAAAGAGACATGAAGAGCTGCTTTAGACACGCTCTCAACTTTTACTCTGTGGTATAAATACAAGCCTTGAGATATTTTTATTCCATTGTTTCCAAAACTTCCCACCCAGGGGAGCCAGCCAGTGACAGGGGAATGTGGGTGGCAACAGCGTAAGGCTGTCATCTCCACACCATTTGAGCTACTTGACAGCACAGTTGTAGACCAGAGACAGCCTGGGTTCCTGGGTTCTGTTTTGCTTTTGACCAAAGGCTACAAATCTCAGGGCAGCACGTGTGTATGTGTGCGTAGGCATGCACATGTGTGCTCATGTGCACATATATGTAAGGAAAGAATTATTGATATTAGAGAGAATACCCCAGAGAAAACACGCCAGATTGTTTGCATAGCTGTTTGCCATAAAACAGCAGACGTTTTAATGAATATGTTTTGTTCTAGTGTTCCCTTTAGACTCTGAAGTTTTCAAACTAAATCCTTCTGGTGAGCAAAGGAATGAGCCTTTGTTATGAATGAATGTCAAAAGCCAAAGGTCTACGTGTGAAGACACCAACTCCAACGAAGGAGGCGGGGCACACTTGGCAAAGTAGATGGAAGGAAGAACTACAGTGGCAAAAGGATGAGGGAAGTTTCCTTGCTCTTCTCCAAGCACGATCCCTAAACCAGAAGCTATTCCTATTGGATTTTTTCAAGACAGACGCATTAGAAAGAGTGAGCACTGGGGAGAACGAGAGTGAGGGACAGGTTAAATGTTATCTTGCAGAAATATTCTTTTGTAGCATTTTATCAAAAAGATCTCTTTCAGCCTTTCTAATCATTCCATGTAGATAGCTGTCTATTTGTCAACTTCTTATGCTAGTGAAGTAAATAGTGATATAATTCAAAGACAGTGAGTCCATGCTTTTATTTTAAGTAAGATCAATTTCTATCAGGATGAAAGAGAAAACTTTATTAAATGTATACCATGGGATAAAATAGCAACATATTTCTCTCTCTTCTTTCCTCCCTTCCTGGAAAACCTGTGTGTGGGTCCCTACTGTGTACCACCTAAAGTCAAGGCTCTGACAACCACACAGTTGTCCTGGCCTCTGTTCTCAGTGCCCTCACACGCCGATCTCTTAACCTACTTCAGCTCTTCATGCCTTCAGACCCCGCAACACTTTCATTCTGTGTGTGGTTAGATCTCATCCTTAGACCTGACACTAGAGACAGTTATTTTGTCTTTGACCTTAGACTCCCTCCTTTCAAGCATGGCTCAAGCTCAACATCTATCATTCTGCTGTCCTGGTAAGGAGCTCACCTGCTCTACCTTAGGTCACGGTAACCATCAAATATGAAGCCTCACTTGGTTTGATCCTGTTATTGGTGTAGGACCTAAACAAAATTCTTCCCACAAAGCAGGTGCAAATTTACAACAAGGGCACTTAGGTTTTGCAACATTTTCTTAATCATATTTCACAGTTGTTACAATCAATTCACTAATTCATTCTTTCTTGGTAAACTTTGGTCTTCAAATATTTATATAGCCTGTTCCTCATATGTAACTTGATATTGTTTTCTATTGTTTCAGCATATGTCTTATCTCCCCAACTAAATTTTAAGCTTCCACAAGGTAAGAATTGCATCTTTTTGTATTTTTTTAAACATCCTCTACAGTAACTGATACTGTGGCATACGTCTATTACCAAAGAGCAAAATATCATTAATATAAAGCCATGATATTTAAATAGGCTTAAATGCAGTGTTAGGAAAATAATACATAACTGGCATATTCACACATTTTTAAAGCCTATTAAAAACATAAATCTAGAATATAGTCATTCATCGTATTCTCTGTAGAACACACTTAGGAAAGGGAAAATTCACAATAGGAATTGTGCAGTATTTAACAAATGGCATTGCTGTGTTGAATGCTGCCAATCCAATCCATTGCTCAACAAATGACTATAAGTAAGACAGTACTGAGGAGGAGAGTTAGAGAGGAAGTGGGCAATGAGGTGGAAGGAGTCGCAGCTGTTTCTTTTCATTCATTCATTGAATTCTCTGTAAATATTGGTACGGCTTGCAAAGCGGTAAATAGCATTTCTGTAAATTAAAATGACTGCTCATATCCTGGCAAGAATATCAGGGGTCTCAGTGTCAGGCAAAGAAGACTATGACATCATACACTCCATGAACTTTTTCCCTTTGGCTTTCCCCCAAAATTCTCCATAATATTTGAATATATATTTTCAAATGAGCCAACTCTTTTACCCAGAAGGTAGTCAGTGTTTGTTTTTGAATCATTTTTTTCTGCAGCTTTCATTTTGCCACACGAATTGGCACTTGTTTACACTTTTATTTTAAGGTTTTGTGGGGGGTTTTTTGCACGCAATATCCAAATAGACAGATGTCTTCTTGTGAAACTGAATGACACATCAGAGTGTTAATGCTGTCTTTCTCATATTTGCATATTTAATTACTTGCATCACATTTTTATTAGTATATTATCCAATGAGGAATTCTGACTAATTAATTTCACCTGGAATTGTATGTGGGTGTATGAAAAATTACACTTGGCCATTTGTAGAGACCAGCTGTGTATTAGAAATATCTGATCCCCAACTGCAGGATTTTAAAAAGTGAGAGAAAACAGCTGATTGTAAAAAACAGTCACTTTTCCTTGTGCCCTGCAGGTATTACTATTGGCAGATACCTTTTTATTACTCAGCCTATGTGCCGAACATTAACTGAGAGGTGTAGTCTGAGCATCATTCACTGGAACGACTTTACTTTCCCTCATTTTGGTTTTAATGTGTAGTCATGCTAACGTGACTGGGCTCCACCCCTACGCATGCACTCACTGCCTTGAATTCCAGCCTGAATCACACACAGCCAACTTCATTTGGACCACAAACTGTTTGGGCCTTGCTGACAGTAGAGACCAATACACAAAAAATGTGGGAGGGGGGGGATAGCGTGTTCAATGATAACCTTTAGGGTCAAAGGCGGCCTCTTAGAAATGCAACCCCATCCTTCGGCATGACTCTGACACACCCATGCACGCTCTCACTTTCACTCCCCGCCTGTGTCTTGCTCTGTATTTGTGGTTGGATTCTTTGTCTGCCCTGACAACAGATGGTGTTTTAATAAAGTCCAGTAGGAATATTACTGTGAGTAAACAAGGCAGTGCATGCCAATTCTATAATTGCTGGGTACTGATTCAGCCTCTTACCTGCTCCATCCAAATTGGGAGGAAATCAACTGTGCTTGCACCTACGGCAGCAGCCTGCTCGCCCGCAGCTGTGCTGTGCGTCTGCAGCCAGCCTCACCGTGGAAGGTAGATTGCAGCTCCTGTCATGCTTCTTGGCACCGGATCTGGAGAACGGCTGCCATCTGGCTTGTCATCAAACACGGTCATTCAATCTCTCAGAGATGAAATGGCTTTTTAAAAACTCTTGCTATTTTAAGAAAAACGAACACACATAAAATGTATTATCTTTCTCTGTACAGGCACAGTATATTCTAAAATAACAGCCTGAGCTTATTCGAGCCATAGCTTGCAGAGTGTTTGTTTTTTTTTTTCCTCACTGATTCCCAGGCTCAAAGGGATTTATAACCTAAACCTGTTATATGCTAATGGAAAATTTAAATTCATTGAATCTGGCCAAGAAGTGCATGCTCTCATTTGTTTCTCTCATGGGGGAAAGGGCAAAAAGTTAGGTTCACTACTTGAACTATTTTAGTTTTCCTTTTTAATTGTATGTAAATATATCCTTATTGCTTTTATATATTTATTCAAAAAAGGGGACAGGTGAAGCACAGGAAGGCGGTAGTCCAAACGTATGCTCTCTGTCCCTTCCCAATGGTCTCCTCAAGCTACCTGCTAACTAGAAGGCTCTAGGAAAATGAAAGTGGCTTTGGCAGCCAAAAAGAAACAAACTCAGTCCTTACTCATTTTGTAAGAAGGCCAGCAGCATGTGATGTTTATCCAAGGATCATATCTTAAGTGACATCCGGTTTCTTCAAATACTGCTATTTTCAACAGTGTTTTAAACACTCATGGTAGTGCCTACAATTATAATAACAAAACGCAAAATGAACTGTAGAAACCGCAGAATAGCACTGACAGTAGAGAGAGGTAAATGTCTGCTGGCTGACATACTCAGAGAAAAACCTCTTGTTTCCTGCTTTATCTGTTCAAGTAAATAAAATATATTAAACTGATATGACACTAGACTGTTAGCGTTTAGAACATTTTTTTTCAACTGAGGCTGCTAACTCCCCAGATTGACTGACTGATACATGAAATGTTTGCATTGCATCATTTTCCCTTCCACAGATTTTTAGATAGCATCGTCCTGTTTTTTACCTTTTTAAGAATAATTTGAAACATGCAGAAGCAGACAAAAGAGTCCACTCAAAGTCTTTTCCACATTGACTATTTCTAACAAGCATTCGTCTACAGTAAACACTGCCCTATTCATACCCCACTCACTTCCCTCTTTCTTATTTTATTTGAAGCAAATACAGACATTTAATTGTAAATATTTCACCATCTTTAAAAGCTGATGACTTTCTTGTCGCTTTTAATATTACTTCAAACTTAAAGAAAATTTGCAAGAGTAATACAAAGAACTCCTAGAGACTCAACCAAAATTTGCTAATGTTTTATGTTTGCTTTATTTCACATCATCTCTGTATATAGTTTCAAATAAATGCATACTTTTTCTGAATCATTTGTGGATGTATTAGTTTTCTATTGCTACCATAACACATTACCATAAAGTCAGTTCTTTAAAACAACAAAGATTTATTGCCTTATAGTTCTGGAGTTCCAAGGTACAGAATGGGTCTCCTGAAGGTAAAATCAGTGTGTCAGCAGGGTCTCCTTGAGGGTCTTGGGAGAATCTGGCCCTTGCCTTCTTTGGCTTCTACAGGCTGCCATAATTCTTTCAGCCTGTAGAGGCTGCCTGTACTCCATGGCTTGTGGTCCCCTCCCACCTTTAAAGCTAGTCATTGCGTTACTCTGAACTCTACATCTGCCCTTACCTCTCCTTCTCAGATTCTGATTCCCTTGCCTACTTCTTAAACTTATAAGAACCTTGTGATTACATTGGGCTCATTGTGATAATCCGGGACAATCTCCTTATCTCAAGATCCTTAACTCAATCACATGCACAGTGTCCTTTTTATCATGTAAGGAAACATATTCACAGGTGCTGGGATTCAGACATCATTTGGGGACCATTATTCTACCTAGTGAAGAGAATAAAACATATTATGTAAATAATAAATAAAAAATATTAGAGGTAGGGAGACAGTGTGCACCCTACCTCTAATATTTCAGTATGGACTTCCTAAGAATGAGGACTTTCTCTTATATAACCACAACAAAATTATCAAATAAGAAAATTGTCTAATCCACACTCTGTAATATAATTTCACAAATCGTCCCAGCAATGTTCTTTATCCAGTACCATGTGAAATCAAGATTCCACTTTAAATTTAATTGTCATGTGTCTTTGGTCTACATAATTGAAATCAGTTCCTTAGCCTTTCTTCTTTTCTGTCCTTTACCTGATATATTTTGGAGGCTACAGTCCTGTTATTTTATGAAATATCTCCATTTTTATTTAGTTTTTCAAAATTGGGTTCAGATTATGAATTTTTGACAGATGCGATGGTTAAATTTTATGTGTCCGCTTGGCTTGGCTATGGTACACAGTTGTTTGGTTAAACACTAATCTAGATGTTGCTATGAATGTATTTTGTAGATGTGATTGACATCTACACTCAGTTAACCTTAAATAAAGGCTATTACCCAAGATAATGTGATGGACTTATCTCATTACTCAAAGGCGTTAAGAGAAAAATTTTGGTTTACTGGGAAGAAGGAATTCTGCCTCAGAACTACTATGTAGAAATACTGCCTGAGTTTCCAGCTTGCCAGCCTATCCTGTAGATTTTGGACTTGCCATTCCCACAACTGCATGAACCAATTCCTTAAAATACATCTCTATAGGTAAATATATCCCATTGGTTCTGTTTTTCTGGAGATCTCAAACTCATACAGAAGGCATGACAGATGAGAGATCCGGTCTTCCCTAGAGCATCCTAACCAGAGACATATGATTTCAGTTTGACCCAGTTCTGCAGATCTTAACATTGATTACTTGGTTAAAGTGATATCTATCAGGTCTTTCTATTATGAAGTCATTATTTTTCACTTTGTAATGAATACATAATTTGTAGAATGATTCTTTAAGATTGTGTACATTTACAGCTCCTCATTAAATCCTCCCTCACCAGCTTTTGCATCCATTGATTGTTTACTACTCCATCATTTTTTCCATATTTATTAAACTTTTAACAAAGACCTTTCCCTTCTCCTCCATTAAATGATTTAGTCATCTATGTATTGATAAAAGTGTAAATATATGTATCCTTACTTAATTCCATGGTTATAATTAGTGGTGTTCTGTGGCCAGCTCACACTCATGAGAATTTTAAGCCACAAATCTGTATTCAGTGGCATAATGTTGGTGGCTTGAGATGACCCACGGTGTGAATATACACATTGTAGAAATCAGCAAATACTGCTAATCGGGGCTTTTTTTTTTTTCCTTTCTTTTTGGAGAGCCAGTTTACCAGCACACCACATGCTGTAGTAATACATTGCTATCAGTATTTATTGTGATGATCAAATTGTCTGAGATTTGACCAGTAGAAGCCTCATAAAGCTGTATTCTAACTGCTTTTCACATATGTCCGTCATTCTTTGAGCACTTCCTGGGTTTCTGTCTCGGTAAAATGTTCTAGAGTCATTGTATACGTTCCACACTCTAGCCATGAAATTATTTATTCCAAGGAAATATGTTTCCTTTTAGAGGAAAATCATGTTTAGAAGCCAAGATGGGTGCTGGGTCTTTGTCAGTAATACTGACATATACTTGTATCTATTCTTTTCTGTATTTGTATTAAAAACAGTGGATTTATTCTGATACCTCCAACTATAATCTAATGCCACAGGGCAGAGTTTAATCTTCCTTTCCATATTCACAACTTTCCACAATGAGAGACCTTGCTCCTATTATCCTCAATATATTTAACAATACCCCCAAGCTTAGAATATATACAATTATACAGAAGTTACAGAAATTAATTTCAGAATTGTCAACTCATCTCACTGTGAAAAACAATTCTAATGACCCAAATTTTAAATCGGTTTGAAGTTCTTCTTAGGGAAAGTTTATAACAAATAAAATACACACATTTTAAACTAAACACTTGATGAGTTTTGTAAAATTCATGAATTCATAGCCCACACCTCTGTAAAGATAGAGGATACTTGATCTCATAAGAACAATGCTTCCCTTTTCAATTAATTTCCACTTTCAGAGGCAATCAGTTTCCCACGTTTTTCACCATAAGTTGGTTTTGTCTGCTTTTGAACTTCGTGTGAATTCATCATAGCGTAGGTAGTATTTTACTTACTGCTTAAGGGAGCATAATATCTGTGAGAGTCATCTGTGTTGTTGTGATTATCAGTTAAGTTATTCCTCTTTATTGTTGACTAATAGTTCTTGTATGAACTATTGTACAACTATCTTGTATGCATACAACTATCTTGTATGCCGCAATTTGTTTATACATTTTCAGGTCATTTGGAATTTGAATTGTTTTCAGTTTTTGGTTACTATGGATGAAGCTGTCATGAAAATCCTCCTACAAGTCTTTTTGTCAGTGTATGTTTTCATTTATTTTGAAAAAATACCTAGGAGTAGAACTACTGGGTCATAGCGTTTCCATAAATTTAGCTTAGCTGAGAAAAATTTTTTCAAAGTAGTTGTACCATACTTTCTCTTCTGACCAACATAGTCAGAAGAGAATAACAGGGACTGGATTTACCTGCTAACTATGAACAACAAGCTAAACTGGGCAAAGTATGTGAAACAAGGGATTTAAACAATGGACAGCTGGCAATACAGGATGGTGATCCCAAAGAGAAAGAAAACGAGGAAAATGATCTCCATAATTTCATCAGTTTACTAACTAGAGGATAGATAACTAAAGACAACTCTAAGTACTGATGTATTAGGGAGGCAGCAGAAAAGTAGATCTGAGAGATTTAAGCATCAGCAGATTGAGCTGACAGACTCACTGAAACAAGGAGGAGGAGACCAGCATGCAAGATGAGGGACGGAGGGAGACGCAAGAGGGAGGGGATATGGGGATATATGAACACATGTAGCTGATTCGCTTTGTTATACAGCAGAAACTAACACACCATTGTAAAGCAATTATACTCCAATAAAGATGTTAAAAAAAAAGGTACATGAAAAGCTACTCAACGTCACTAATTATGAAGGAAAGGTAAATCAAAACCACAGTGACATATTATCTCACACCTGTTAGAATGGCTATTAGCAAAAAGACAGGAAAGAACAAGTGTTGGTGAAGATGTGGAGAAAAGGGAACCCTTTATGCGCTGTTGGAAGGAATGCAAATTGGTGCAGCCACTATGGAAAACAGCATGGAGCTTCTTCAAAAAAATTAAAAATACAACTACTCTGTGATCCAGCAATTCCACTTCTGGGTATCTAACCAAAGAAAATAAAAACACTAACTCGAAAAGATATATGCAGCTCTATGTTCACAGCTGCATTATTTACAATAGCCAAGACACAAACTAAGTGTTCATCGATGGATGAATAGATTTAAAAAAATGTGATATACGTGTGATATATTCCACATAATGGAATATATATGTACACACATATGTATATAATATGTATAATATATAATTCAGCCATAAAAATGAAGAAAATCTTCCTATTTGTGACAATGTGTATTAATTGGTGTTAGTTATTACACCATGGATACCTGTGTCTTAATTTGGAGAAGTACATTTAGAAACCAAGGTCTGGGTGCTAGGTATGTTCTCTGTTATTGGGATATCACTGTGTCCTGGTCCTCTCATTGGATTGGGCTGTGAAATAAAAGACATCTATATATTGGGTTGGCCAAAAAGTTTGTTCGAGTTTCTCCATAAGATGTTGAGAAAAACCTGAACAAACTTTATGGCCAGCCCAATATATACAACACACATACATGCACATAAATATTTATATATCCACATACATAAGTACTCATATCTATCTATCTATCTATTAAAACCCATGAGTCCACACTCTCCATTTCAACAACTTCCCATTTAATTTTTAACTCTTTATTTTGACAGTCAGAAATCTGGCTCTCATTATCCTTAATATATTTATTTGTTTGCTCAATCATAAAATACACAGAAAGTAGTTTCAGAAATGCAAATCTATGTCTCTGTGAAAAGAAAAACAAAATAATAAAATTCTTTTTGCCTTTAGCCTGAAGACATAGTCCAAATATTGTGCTGTAAAGTTACTTGGGGTAGTTCTTCCCCCGATCCCTTAACTGTAGTAATATTGTTCATTTGAAATACGGTTCAGCTCATTAGTGTCTGCTGGTATACAATTTTAGGATTTTCCCCACATCCTTGTGTCAATAACTATGAAGGATCCCACTTGCAAGGTAGTAAATTATCTTGCCGTCGTTTCATAGATGCTAGCAGAAGACAAAAGATTCTCGGTTCTCAAAAAAGGCATTCATTACTCACAGCACATCAAGAAGAATAAGTATCATAGTTGAGTTAATTCCCCTGGTACCCCAACTCTCAAGGAAGCAATGCAGAGGGACTCAAGTGAGTTTTGCATATGGTTTTGCATCACAAGTGAGGAACCCTGAGCTTAAGGAACTTGAAGATTTTTGTTTGCTTTTTTTTTCCCCTCACGGTCTACTAGCGAACTTACCTGCACTTTGCTCTGTTTTGCTTTCTGGCAAGTTTACACATGAGTACACCACTCCTTCAGCCACTCTGATTAATCTGATCAACAGAGGCTAGGAACAAATCCATTCAATTTGTCTCATGCAATATTTAATTAAGACTACAATCTACAGAACTCCAAACAGCACGTTGAGGGCAACCTGCAGCATTGGCTTTAGCCATTTCCTCTAGGGTTTCAGATTCAGTTAACTGAACAAATCCCACAAACCAGAAGAGTCTACCTTAGATAGCCAGGCGAATTTCTCTTTACATTTCTGCACTGACTTTTCCACTTGGCCCAAAGAATTAAACCAGGTTGAGAAAGATGTATTAGCAACTTCACAGACTCTACCTTGCACAAACAAGGAGGAATTCTGGGCCAATGCTATAATCCATAACAACTCTCACCTTTTGAGTAGAGGCTGACCTATATGTCTTGCAAGGACGTGATGACATCATTTAACACATCAACTAAATTCAAGGACAAATCTTGTATCATCTATTCTAATGGGATGACTTCAATTGGAAGGAAACTGCCCACAGAGTAAGCATAAATAATTAAGTCAGTAGTCACTCCAAGAAGTATTCCAGGCAATCAAGGGTAAGCTCATTTTGGAGGAAACACTCTAGATTTTAAATATATATATATATATATATATATATATATATATGTGTATGTGTGTGTTTGTATATATATATATATTCATATTCAGAAAATGCCCTTCAACTAAAACAAAAATTTCATCAGAAGCAGATCTTGAAATTTGTCAAGGACTTTCAGCTTTTTACATACAGTCATATAATTTTTTTTCTCTTTAGATGTATTAAAATGCTTGATGTATTACTGGATTTACTGATTATGAATCAACCTTCATTCCTAGAAATCTGTTTACAGGTAATACAATAATTGATATTATTGATTTAAATCTATGTCATTTTCATATGGGTCTTCTATTTGTCCCATCTATCTCTGTTGCTATTGTTTCTCTATTTCCTTTTTGCATTTAGTTTTTTAAGTTGTTACTCTTGATATTACAATATGCCTCCTTAACTCTCTCTCCTCTCTTTTTAGAATTCCACAACTGTCACACAAGTCTATTTATTTTTTTAATACTTTAAAATCTGTGTTTTCATATTGGGTTACCTTGTTTATGCATTTTTACATTCAGTGACCCCTTCTTTTGCTGTCTTTGATCTGTCGTTAATCCAATCCAGTCAATTTTCAGTATAGGTATTATAATTCCCAAGGTAGAATTTTCACCTTTATTGTTTTCAGTAATTTCTTTGTCTGCTGATCCTCATCTGCTCATCAATTAAGACCTTGAACATATTTATAATATCTGCCTTAACACTCTTACCTTCCACTTTTAACATCTATGTCATTTTGTGGTCTTTTTTATTTTTCCCTTTTTCTCTTGACTATGGATAAAATTTCACATTACTTCATTCTCTAGTAAATTTTATTTTATACTAGAAATTATAATAATGCAAGAAGTTTGGATTATGGTGTCTCCCTTTAAGGAGTATTGAGCTTTGTTTTGGTAGGCAATTCAGTTATGGAGCAATCATTTTGGACATGTCATGCTTTTGCTAATTTTCTTAGAGTGGGTTTATTTGCTTTTATTTACAAGCTGCATCTTACAGGCTAAGGCTCTTACTTCTTAGGCATTTCTTTCTTGAGTCTCCACTGGTTACCTATGATGTTTATTGAGATCTCTTTCAGGCTGTTCTAGAACTGCAGATTTTCTCAGCTCTGCATAATCTCTTACATCATTCTCAACCCTGTTACATGTGATCTCTTCTAGACCCTTTGGAATTTTGTGCTGTATATGTTCAGTCAAGCCCTCAGCTATTTGAATTACCATATGCAGATTTCTGGGAGCATCTCTGCATAAATCCTTTTTCTGATGATCTTAACCTCCAACTTACAGCCACCTCAGCAGCCCATGATTCTGATAACTACTCCTCAATGCAATAAGTTTGCCATTTCTTTGGCTCCTCTTCTGTGCTCTGTGCCAGGATAATTACCCAAAACAGAAACACAGGGTGACTGTGGATTTATTTTGGGTCTCAGATCACTATTTTACTCTCCTCTCACTAATCACAGACCTGACATGCCTATGTCCAATATATGAAAATAGATGCCTCTTTTACTAATTTTATCTAATTTTACTGTTGTTTTTAGTATGAGGGCAAGTCTAGTACAAGCTGCTCGATCATTGACAAAAGCAGGACTCAGATTGTTCTCTTTCAAAACCGGGTAGCAGGTGACAGAGTAACTAGCTTATTTTGACTAACTGATGTGAAATCTTAGGCAAGTTGCTTATTCCTTGCCTCAATTTTGCACTTGGAAGGAAGGATTTGATTGCATTATAGCTGATGCCACTTTCTAACTTGAAGAATTAGCATTCAACAATATTTATCAACCATATATTTGGTGTGTGGAGAGAAAATCAATAAAATTAGTGTGCTGCGGTACATTGAAAAGATTGCTTACTCTAGTTACAAAAATGTGAGCTGCTTTGGACAATCCTACTTTATAGTTTTAAACCAATCAATTACATGGAGATGGGCTGGTGGGTAAATACTCTTGGATTCAAAGGCATATCAGAATAACTGGGTGAATAGAAATTACTCCTCCTAATATAACATCTATCAGTTATGTTGGTACAGGAAGAGTTTAAGGTTTCTTAAAATATAAACTGTGCTCCCAAGGATGGTGTATGACAAGAACCACTCCTGATGCAAAAGAGTCAAGTGGCTACATACGGAGGATGCCTTAGGTTATTAGTGCTTAATTCTTTCATGGGAGGAAAGATTAAAAGATTTACAGAAATCGACAGTAAGCTTAAATGAAAAGCCAATTAAGAAAATAAGTGAGTGATCCAGAAAGGTTGCCCACTGGAATCACCAACATCTGAGCAGACTAATAATATGATCCATTTTCTCTGGTGCCTTCTTGAACTTTACTTCCTCTTTGAGTTGTATGTTACTGAGCATGAAATAACATATGCAAAACACCAATTACTCTCCCTGTCACAAAATAAGTACTCAATAAATGATGGCTTAATTAATGCTGATGATGGATGAGCTACTGAAGGAGAAAATAATACCTATTTTGAAAGAAAATTATGAAGTTATTTTTAAAATATTTGATAACTTTTGTTATTTTACAAACATTTTGAAGGTATTTAAGAAAATATCTCAAATTTATTGAGTTAGATATTTTTTCCAATTACTAACTGAAGAATAGCTAGGGGAGTTCTATTTCTATAATTCATGTCCTTCTTCCAATTAAGTTCCCTGAAAGTGTCTAAGAACAAATATTGAAGTCTCTACCTTAATATGGCATGAATAAATTGGGCAAAGCTTCATATTCCAAGACCATCGAAGAACTTTGTACATCACTATGTTGAACCATGATTAATGCAGTCAAGTTTTATATAAACTTCCCATATTTAAAAAGGAACTGTTCCATGTATAAGGGTCTGCAAAGCTGTATGCTTTACTAAGTTTGGCAAATATAATTAATAGGCCCCTCTTTGAATATCTGACTTAGTGACTATTTCAGAATTTCTTATTCTGAAGCTGTTACTTTTTCTTGTATTTTTACACATTTAGATAAATCTGAACATTTTCTTATTTTGAGTACTAGTATTCTGAAAATTCCTAGTGTAGTCTTGTGATTTCTGGTCTCCTTGAGAATAAAATTTCATGTGATCATATCAGTATCCGTGTCTGTTGACAGTTACAGTAATGATATGTCAACATTTTATGAATAGTTAGCTTTGAGAAATACTCACATGCCAGGATGTGGATTTTTCAAACAATTTAATGTGCTGCCATCTGACAGCAACATAGACCTTTGCAGAAAAATGTTTCCTTTCTTCTGTGTTGACCTATAGTGAAATGAAGATTTTACCAACACGGAATTTCTGATAACTGTCTTCTTACTCACAGGAATAGAAAGCTAGATAACTTGCTTGCTTGCTCTCTCTCCCTCTTCCAAATACTTTGTGTTGCTGGAACTGAATGATGAATTATAGTTCATTGTTGACTTAGGACTTTGAAACGCTTTAACAAAGACCAAACTTTTTGCTTACGAAAACAACTATTGTTGTTTTGTGCCCAATATTGGAATGTTTGAAATGTTCAGTATATTTTCTGCAAATGAATGACAGCAGCCAGGTTTCTCATTGAGACTCCTCTCTAGAATTACATGTAGTAGTACAGCTTGATGTCTGCCATATACTTAACTAATCAGCATTTGTGAGGATGACAACCTTTTTACTCTATCTTATTCAGACTGTCTTCCTATTCATTCTTCATCACTGCTCTTATTTTGAAGGACAAGAAAGGAAAACATGTGTGGCCTGGTTTAACAAAATGTTGCTGGTTATTATTTCTCATACATGGTTAAAGACGTTGAAACTAAGAGTTAAACTGCAGGCTACTGTGCATTCTATTTTTAACAAAATATGCTTGCTTTTGAGGAGATGAACATAAGTTGTTCATACATTTAAATTATATAGATTCTCAGATCCTGCCTGAATAGTGAGTATCCCTTCCTCTTAAAAAGTAATCCTGACCATCCTTTCCCTGATCTCTCATTTTTTAATTCATATTTCACTGATAATCACAAATTTACATTTGTACTTGCTTATAAGCCTTTCTGATATCATTTAATTTGTTCTGTGCCATACATTTTAAATAAAATCTAAAAATGTATTTTTAAAATCTTTTGTATCTGCTAAGACATATGGGGGACTTTGTAGCTTCTGCTTAAGATGCAGAAAGCTGGAAAGGCTTTGCTCCCAAGATTATAAGACATAGATAATTTATAAAAAGACACAACTTATTTTAATCCATCAGAGTTGGAATTACAGGGCAAAGAACTAACTTAAAATCTAATGAAAGATGCCACCTCCAAGGAGAGAGAGAGAGAACAAACACTTTCTTATCTGGGTCAGATTCCAAACAACATACATCAACAGATTAATTTAGCTGAATTTTCTAGTGAATTGATAAAGGCTAAGTGTGGACTAGTGTGAGAAACCAGCATCTCTGGGAGCTGCTCACTCAGGTGATTTACGCCCACAGACCAAATTGGAAGATCATGAATGAGAATGGTGGCAGAGTGAGTCTCCAGAAAGGCTCCATTGTTATGCAGGCCTGGAAGAGGGGAACAGTACTAATATGGACTGAACTGTGTCCCTCCAAATTTCATGTATTGAAGCTCTAACCTCCAATGTGATGGCATTTGGAGATGAAGTCTATGGGAGTAATTAGGTTTAGATCATGTCATGAGGGAGGGGCCCCTATAATGGGATCTGTGTCTTTATAAGAAGAGATACCAGAGATTTGCTGTTGCAAGAAGGTGGCGATCACCAAGCCAGGAAAAGGGCCCTCAAGAACCCAACCATACTGGAACCCTGTTCTTGGATTTCAAGCCTCTAGAACTGTGAAAAAATAAATTTCAGTTAAGCCAGGGAGTCTATGATATTTTGTTATGGTATCAGACTACAAGAAAGGCATGAAACCCCACCCAGATCCTTCTACCTTATCATCCCTACAGAACAAAAAACTTAAGCTGCATGTGAAAAGGCAGAAATCCTGCTACCTAACATCAAGGGTGAAGACCATTGCATCTGGGGACACAGAATTTTTAAAAATCCTTTATCCCTAGATAAAGGGTCAGGAATATGTCCTGGGCCCACACAATCAGAGATCCCCTATTGCTGGGGGCAGTGCAGTATCACTGAGAGGGCCCCACTACTCAGCCTCAGGGACACAGTACCTGGATAAGACTGATGGTTAAACACAATAAGAGAATATTCCTTTCCTCCTTTTCCCAGGCTACCAAGTGTGAGGTAACAAATATGACTGGGAGGGAAGACCATGGGGAGAGACCTTCTCCAAGGCACAGGTGCAAAAGAAAGATCTAAAGCAGAAACTGAACAGTGAGAAAACCCTCTGGCAGACCAGTCCTACATGAATTATAGTTATTTAATGCTAGAGGAATCTGAAACCTGGGTACTTAACTAAGGCTTACAACGGTAAAAACTAAATCCACCCTAATTCCTGTTGAGATTGATTCAAACTATTATACTAAAAACCTAGCCTTCCCACTGCTCTCAAAAAAGATGTGTGCCCATTCCAGTCATACATGTTGATTACTTCCATCTCTGTTTTTCTACACAATATGCCAGCTTTCAATGAAAAATTATGAAATAAAGAAGAAAAAATTACACTGTCAAGAAACAAAGTAATCAACAGAATCAAACTCAGATATGACACGGTTGTTGGAAACAGAAGAAATTTTAAATAGTTATGATTAATATGTTAAAGTATCTAGTAGAAAAGTGGGCCAGCATGCCAGTTCAGATGAACTTCAGCAGAGAGTTGAAAATCATAAGAAAGAAAATAACAGAAATGCTAGAAATGAAGAAATTATAATATTGATGTTTTCAGTGAAATAAACAGTAGATTCAACACAACTACAGAAGGAATTAATAAACTTCAAGGCTGATAAATAAAAATGGCACAAACTAAAAGACAAACAAAAAAATGAACAAAAAATGAAGCATCTACGAGATATGGGACAATATCAAATGGCCCAATGTATGTCTATGTGAAATCCCTGAAGGAGAATCAAGGAAGAATATGGCATAATAATAAATATTTGAAAAGATAATGAAAAGTCTTCTCAAAATTTATTATAAAGAACACTAAACCACATATCCACGAGGCTCAGAGAATAATAGGCAGGATAAATTAAAAATAAAAAGGAAAAGAGAGATTCAGGCTGTTGAAAATTATAGATAAAAAGAAACAAGAATAACAAAGATAAGTTTTTTGTGTGTGTGTGAGAAAGTTGGCAAAGAGAATACAGTGGAGTTATATCTTCAGTTGTCGGAAGAAATTACCTGCCAACCTAGAATTCTATATCTAGTGAAATTATCTTCCAAATGGGATATAAAGATCTACTCAGGCAAATATAAAGAGAAGACTTATTACCATTAGAACTGCTCTAAAGAAAATGTTAAAGAAAGTTCTTCAGGCAGAAAAGATATGATAGCAGACAAAAACCTGAAGCTGCAAAAAGCAATAAAGAGGCATGGAAAGGACATAAATAATGATAAATATAAAGTTCATATTTTTCTTACTTTTATTTGCTGTAAATGATAACTAACTTCTAAAACAAAAGTAGTACCAATGCAGTTTGGCTTTCTTGTATATGTTCAAGTAAAATGAATGACAAAAATAGCACTAAGGGTATGAAGCAATCTTTTATTGCAAGGTCAGTATCCTGTAAGTGAAGTAATATAATATTATTTTAAGGTAGATTGTGATTAGTTAATGATGCATATTATAAACACTGGTTAAATCACTAAAAACATTTCTCAAAGATTTAAAATACATAAACCAACAATGGAGATAAAATGGAATCAAAAAAATAATAAAAGAAAAAGGAGCAGGAAGAAAAGAAAAAAGTGATGCAATAGAACAAAAAGAAAGTATCTAGTAAGATGATTTATTTTATTACAGTGATAGCACTAATGACTTTAAATGTAAATGGCCTAAACACACCAATTAAAGGCATAGATTGTCATGTTGAATAAAGAAAAACAGCAACAACTATATGCTGTCCAGAAGAAAATCAGTTTATGTAAAAATATACATATATGTGAAATATAGATATAGAAAAGTAGAAAGTAAAAGGATGGAAAACTATAAGACCATGCAGACATGAATCAAAGGAGTGTTGAAGTGGTGGCTATATTAGTATCAACTAAAGTACATCTCAGAACAAGGAATATTACTAGGGATAAAGAGGGATATTACATAATGATAAAAAGGTCAAGTAGCAAGAGAACATGAATATCATAACTGTATATGCATCTAACAATACAGCTTCAAAACAGTTAAAATTTTATAGAATTAAATTAGTAATAGTCAGATCCACAATAATATCTGCAGCTTCCAACACTCCTTCTTTAGTAATCATTAAAATAAGTAGACAGAAAATTAGTGAGGATAAAGAAGACCCTAACAATGACAACCAGTTTGACCTAATTGTCACTTATGGGGAGAGTCCACCTAATAATAGAATACTTTTTGTTTGAAGTACTCATGAACTATTGATCAAGATATATATTTGGCCTAACAAAGACTTTTTAAAAATAAAAGAGTTTAACTTATACAAAGTTTATTCTCTTACTAGAATATAATTAAAATAAAAATGAACAACAGGAAGATGTTTGGAGAAAATACCAAATATTTTAAAGTTAGAAAAAAATTTAAAGCCCAGAGATCTAAGGGAAAATCATAATGAAGTTAAAAAATTTTAATTGAATGAAAAGTAAACACAGCATATGTAGAGAACAGTTTAAGCAGTGCTTATAAGAAAATATATAGCACTAAATGTTCATATTAGAAGAGAAGAAGACTTAAATCAAAGATGTAAGCATCACATTAACAAACTTGAAAATGGAGTGTTTTAAACCCAATGGAAGTGGAAGGGAAAAAAAAAAAATTAATGAAGATTAGGGCTTCCCTGGTGGCGCAGTGGTTGAGAGTCCGCCTGCTGATGCAGGGGACACGGGTTCATGTCCCGGTCCAGGAAGATCCCACATGCCGCGGAGCGGCTGGGCCCGTGAGCCATGGCTGCTGAGCCTGCGCATCCGGAGCCTGTGCTCCGCAACGGGAGAGGCCACAACAGTGAGAGGCCCGCGTACAGCAAAAAAAAAAGAAAAAAATATTAATGAAGATTAGAGCAGAAATCGATGAAACTAAATAGGAAAATCAAGAAAAAAGAATAAAATTTAAAGTTTGTTCTTTGAAGAAATAAATAAAAATAATAAACCTATAGTTAGAATTAACAAGAAATAAAGCAATAAGACAAAAATCACGAACATATGGAATAAAGGAAGGGTTATTACTTCAGACCATAGAGTAATTGAAAGACTAATAAGGAAATGTTATGAACAACTCTATGTTCATAAATTCAACAATTTAGATTAAATAGACAATATGCAGCATCCATTCATGATGAATGTCTCAGCAAAACAGGAATAGAATGAACCTTTTAACCTGATAAAAAGAATCTATGAAAAAGCTACAAGTAACATCATACTTTAATGGCAAAAGATTGAATGCTTTATCCTAAGATTAGAAACAAAGCATTAGTTGTTTATTCACCCCATGACCATTCACCATTATACTGATGTTCTTAGTTGATAAAAAAAATTATATGGTTTTGCAGTGAAGAAATAAAACTGTAATTTGGGCCGACAAAACTTTCTTCATACATAATCTCAAAGGATTCAAAATAAAACTATTCTAACAAATAAAGGAGTTTAGGGAGTTCACAACATACACAGCTAATATACAAAAATCAACTATTTTCCAGATGCAAGATGATTTGAACAGATGCAAGCAATGAAAAATTGGATACTGAATACAAAATCAGTACCATTTACAAAAGCACAAAAATATCAAATAAACATAATTAACAAATAAGTACTTTATGTGCAAGTTCTATATTCTGAAATATACAAAACATTTATGAAAGAAATCAAAGTAGTCTCAAAATGGAGAACTATATCATGTTCACAGATTGGAAGACCAAGTATAATTAAGAAGTCAGTTCTTCCCAAACTGATTTATAGATTCAACATAATCCCAATAAAAATTCCAGCAGAATATTTTGTAGAAATTGACAAGCTGGAAAGGCAAAGAACACTAAATTTTGAGGAAAAAGTCAGAGGATTCACAGTACTAATCTTAAGACTTATAAAGCCACAGTAATCAAGACAGAATAATATTGGAAAAAGTATAGACAAATAAATCCATGGGACAGAAGACAGAGCACAGAAACAGACCCAAGCATAGCTGGTCAACTGATCTTCAAGAATGTTTCAAGGAAATTTAATGAAGGAAGAATATTCTTTGCAACAGATGGTGCTGGAAAATTTTTATATATATGCAAAATAAAAAAGAATTGCAACACGTAAGTCAAAACTTATATAAAACTGATTTAAGATTGGATCAAAGACCTAAGAGTAAAATGTAAAAATATAGAACTTCTAGATAAAAACACTGGAGAATATTTGTGACCCTGGATCATACAAAGATTTTTTAGATACAACACCAAAAGCATGATCTATTAAAAATTTGATAAATTATTTTTATCTAAATTAAGAATTTCTTCTTAAAGAATTTCTTCTTAAACATTGTAAATAGAATGAGAAACAAGCACATACTGAGAGAAGATATGTGCAAATCGCATATGTAATGATGAACTTGTATCCAGAAGATTATAAAGAACTCTAACAACTCAGTAATAAGAAAACAAATAATCCAATAAAAATGGACCAAAGATTTGAACAGAGTTTGTATCAGAGCTATAGGGATGGTAAATAAGCACATGAAAACAATGATTAACATAATTTTTCATTAGATAAATTCAAATTGAAGCCATAATGGGAAGCCACTATGCTCCCACTGGAATTTTAGCTAAAATTAAAAGATGAATAATACCAAGGATGTGGAGCAACTGAAACTCTTACACATCACTGGTGAGAATAAAAAAAATGCTGTAGTAGTTTCTAGTAAACTTTGTTGCGGCGCGCGGGCTTCTTCTCTAGTGGGCTTCTCTCTAGTTGCGGTGTGAGGGTTTTCTCTCTCTAGTTGTGGGGCGCAGGCTCTGTAGTTTGTGGCACGTGGGCTCTCTCAATGAGGCGCACGAGCTTAGTAGTTGTGGAGCACGGGCTTAGTTACCCCTCAGCATGGCACGTGGGATCTTAGTTCCCTGACCAGGGATTGAACCTGTGTCCCCTGCATTGGAAGGCAGATTCTTTACCACTGGACCACCAGGGAAGTCTTTTTTTTTTTTTTTTTTTTTTAATTTTCTAGTAAACTTCACATACAGTTTGGGAAAGACCTTGTAATCACTCTTCTAGGTGTTTTCCAAGTGAAATGAAAGCTATGTTCACACAAAAACTTGTCAGTGAATGTTTAGACTGATTTTATTCATAATTGTCACAAAGTGGAAATAGTCACTATGTCACTCAACTGTATGTCATTCATACAATGGAATGAAACAGCAATAATAAAAAGGAACAAACAACTGATATATGCAATAAGACAGATGAACCTAAAATGTATCCTTTTAAGTGGAAGAAGGCACATGTAAAAGACTATGTACTATATGTTTTATATGATCTTTAGGAGAAAACAAAATTAAAGGGAGAAAAGAACAGATCAGGGGGAAACATGAGCTGTTGGTCTGAGCAGGGCTACAAATGACTGAGGATGGGTGGGGCTGGTATTCTGGAGTAATTGAGCTGTTCTACATCTTCACGGAGCTGGTGATTCCATGATTATGTTTTTATCAAAATCTTTCAAACTATACTCATCAAAGAGCAGATTTTACTGTATCTAAATCATATGTTAAATTTTAAAAAATGAAAAAAAAAAGTTTGCCATTACACTGAGCACAAAATAGGTGTTCTATATCATAGCTGACTGAATTGTTTATATGTTTGCATCTGACAAATCATGGAACCACCTTAATGAATAGTACAGGCTTTACTGTATCTATATAATTTCCTTCAGTGTACTAAAAGTAATAGCTATTTATTCATTAATGTTCACTATGGGAAGGAATGTATCCACCTAAGCACTTAATTATCAGTTACTTTGTTAGGTGTTGGGATATAAAGGTAAGCAAAAGAGATACACTTCATATTACCCCTGCAGTGAGAATCTCTCAGTGGCGTAAGTTGTTAGTCAAAGAATCATGAAAATAAATGTAAATGACTACAAGTTCTATGATGATACGGTGACTTGGTATTGACCGAGTTTATAAATAGTGGGGACTTAACCTATTATGGAGGATTAGAGAAGGCACCCCTGAAGAAGTCAGGTTTGAACTGAGTGATGGGAACAGCATAATTGAATAACATGCAGTATTATAAACTCTAGAGAACCTGATGATGAACTGCGTATGGAATGAAAGACAGAAAGTCTTTCCAGATGATTTACTGGTTTTCTCTTGCCAAATCAGAGGGCTCTTGGTGCCACTCACCAGAACACCGGTCACTTGGTGGAAGCCCATCTTTGTCAGGAAAGATCATGGCTTCATTAATCTATACATTCATGACAAAATGGTTATTGAGCACCATATACCAGAAACTGTATGATAAACAAGACAAAATTCTTATTCTAAGAGGACTTCCCTCAGATTTGATTACCTCCCCCTTATTTTCCAAATAAATGTCATTTAAACCCATGATTAAATTACTGTATGGTAATAAATTTGTATCCAAAGTAGACCCGCTTCCCTTAAAAAAATGTATAATTTACTGCAGTTCTACAAAATGTAAGAGAACCATCCTTTTCAGCTTTGTTTGAACAATTGTGTGACCTAAATAATGCCTTATGTACAGCCTAATTCAACTGGGTCTGGATCAACTTCAGTGAAACTGGAACATAATTGCATGGTGGTTTCATTTATTTAAGCACATACAATACTTGTTATTATTCAACAGGGGCTGAAGTTTTAATCCATAATATATTACATATATTTAAGAATCCTATTTGTAGACAAGTTCAGATTGATGACTTATAGAATAATACAGAAGTAACAAGCCATGTTTTTTCCATCCATCTGCTTCTTCAGCCCAGTCTTTGGTACTCCTTTCAACCACGTGACCTCAGACAGTCAACTTTGGGAAGCAACTACAACTGGAGGTGTGTCTTCTCTTATTGCCTCATATGTCACCTTACTCATCTTCAGTTGAAAACAAGGAGAGATATAGATCTATAGAGATAGATACAGAGATGGAGATAGGTATATATGAAAAGCTTATATATATGTATAATATTACACACAGAGGGACTGATATTAATTAGAAAGATTGCACTATTATACATAAGTAAGTCACCTTTTATCTGGAGGGTGATGGGAGAAAGGGAAAAGAGGGGGGAAATGTCACCTCTAAGCTTTACTGATTGCATGCCTCTGAATTTTATATTATCTCTGAAGTTCTCTCCTACTCTGACTTACTTTCCAGCTACCAGCCCACTGTAGTATGCTGCTCCCCAAACCTAAGACCAGGATATGGGCCATTTCCTTGTTTAGCTCTTTATAAATAACTATGTCTCTAGAGAAAACTAGACTTTGTAAAACAGTTAGTAGGCACCCAGTTGTTGCTGAGTACAATTATAGGCACTACCACACAGACACTCAAAATGTGACCACCAACACACACCAGCAGGGTCTCTCGAAATGCCGGCACAACCAAATCCTTGACTCTCACCTCACCTGTACTTACACAGATCTCCTGCCTCAGATCTCCTACGGTCTTCATGACACTATAGTGCCTGATCACAAAGCACACTAAGGGAAACGGCAGGATGAGTCTGGCACAGGTAACAGGCCGGGGGCTTTTGCCAGGACAACTGAGTTAATTCTTCCTTTGAAATGAGTGGAAGAAGAAGAGATGTGACTTGATCTATGAGTCATATATTCTTGTACTTTCTTTAAACTCCTGTAGCAATGGCTAGCATTACTTATGAAGGTTATTCCTATTCCAAAATTATACCACTTCATGCCAGTAACCTTTATCGTCATCATCACAGCGATCATGTATTAGCCAAACTTATCAAGATCCTCACTCAAATAAGCTAAGGGGAAAAAAACCTCCACGTAACATTCACAAGACAATTTGAAAATCTGAACACTGACTAGATATTTGACAATAAGAATTATTACTATTTCGGGGTGTGATAATATTCTATGGTTATAAGAGAATCCTTATCTTTTAGAGATACACATTGAACTATTTAAAGATAAAAAGTAATGTCTAGGATTTGTTTCAAAGTAATACAGGAGGTAGAAATGGATGCAGATTCGAACAAAACAAGGTTGGCCATACATTTTTAATCATTGAAGCTGCGTGATAGGTTCACAGGCATACATTATACTATTCTTTATACAGATTTGAATTTTTCTTCTTAATAAAATGTGAAAATGATCATAATTACCTTTTATTCAGCATTTATTTGATGTCACTAACTTTAAGTATATGATTTCGTTTAATCCTGATGGTGAGGTAACTGGTACTTATTATTAGTCCCATGTAATACGTGGGATTGCTAGAGTCAAATGAGTTGAGGGCTTCCCCGGTGGCGCAGTGGTTGAGAGTCCGCCTGCCGATGCAGGGGACACGGGTTCGTGCCCCGGTCTGGGAAGATCCCACATGCCGCGGAGCGGCTGGGCCCGTGAGCCATGGCCGCTGAGCCTGTGCGTCCGGAGCCTGTGCTCCGCAGCGGGAGAGGCCACAACAGTGAGAGGCCTGCGTACCGCAAAACAAAAACAAAAACAAATGAGTTGAGGTGCAAATCTGGCAAAAGGTAGTGGCTCAAGGCTCATTTGATTGCAAAGCCTGCATTTCTTCTCCTACATGGGACCAAATAATCCCAGGCCCTTTTCTTCGGAGCAGTAACAGTTTTTCTCCTATTCATACACATTGGCATCGCCCCCTTTGGTTTGCATTCACAGACACTATTTACCTGACTGATGATATTTTCAGATATGTCTCTTAAAACTTCTGCAATTATAAAATGCCAGAGCAGCTAGTTGGATTAGCAAGTATAATCAAATTATTAGCTAGAACTGCTGGCTTCGTCTTCTCATTTTCTTTTATGCAACAAAGGAATAACGCTCTGTGTTCTGCAGACATAGATTCTGACAAGTAAGCCTGAGAAGTCTGATTAAAAGTGCAGATTTCCAGGCTGTTTTCAGCAGCTGATGCATTTCTTAAGCGTTTATGAATATATTTGTTTAGAAAGACGGTTTGTTTACGTGTCGCTCAAGTCAGGACATAATGGCAAAATCACTGTATCATCTCTTATTACCTGTTCCTCTGAACCATCCAGTTCCCACAGAAGCCATTCGAGAAACATTAACTACTCCCTCAAGGGAGAGTTAGAGAGGAACCTGCACTTACAGGTCATTAGTTACCTTCTGCATTGCATTACCTCAGTTATTTTTAGATAATCTCACTAATCTGGTATTCAGGGTAATTTTTAAATAATTTAGTCCCTGATGTATTTGGATTTCCAAATTCAGACCCTTAAGAAAGTACACAGGGAAATCTCAGAAAACAGAAAATTTATGACTCGTGCCAAAGAATTTCCCATTTTGAAATACAGGGTAGTTAATCTAGTGCAGATCTTTTTTTTTTTTTTTCTTCCCCCTGTTTGTTTGAGCCAGCAAAATAATTTAACATTTCTTTATATTTAATTCTCAGACTTTTTCACTAATTAAAAAAATAAAGCCCCTGTATGGGCTTCTTAAAGGCAAGTTTTGACTGCTTTCCATTGTCTGGGTCAGCCTACGAAAACGTGTCTTCCTAGGAACCAGGAAGATGGAAAACTGAACTGTGCTCCAGGCAGAAGAGGGAACCTTGATCTTTACAATCCCCAACTTTGGGCAACAGAAAATGGGGATGGCTTCTCCTCTTGTCATCGTGGGATTTCCATCACAGGGTCTTGAGGAAGGAGAATCAAGAATGGGTCAACGTTCCCACATGCCCAGAGGCCCCTAGTGCTCGACCACCTGAACAATTCCTTTGGGACTTGTACAAACAAATGGCAAAACACTTGTTTAGGGGACTGTCTGAGAGAATGTCTGGTTTATTTGATTACATTCTTGATTATTGCCATTCATGCTTCTTCTTATTCTTGAATAAAACTCTACGTGTGATTTAGCTCCCTTTTTCCTTGTGAAGTAAAATACAGGTTTTTCAGATTAACTTTACCAATAATCGAGAGTCTCCAGTTGCCCATGTTCACTAAAAAAATAATAAATCCAAAAAATAAAAAAGTGTAACTCTTTAATCTCTTAAACCATCTTCCATGCCAGTCCTGCTTTTTTCTTAATACAGCATCTGTAACTTCACAAATTATTTCTCTTTAGAAATGCAACTTGCAGGCATACAGTCATGAGATTTAATCTGCTGAATAGACATAGGGTCAGAAGCTAGGATATGTCAATGCAATCTAATGGTGAATGAGTGGGTTAGAAACGGTTTTTCTTAGCTTGGGTTCCCCCGCCACTCACCCCTTTCCCTCTCCACCCACACCCTTTACGAAAACAATGCATAAGACTAGAGTCTGGGTAAAGGTAATTTATTTGTAAAGTGATTTCAGGAGATAAAAGTGAAACCCGAAAGGAGTGAAGCAGGGAAGAAAGGAGGAAATCAAACGCAAGGTTGTGTTAACCGTGCCCTTTTATTTTCTGTATTTCTGACGTTTTTGACATCTGCCTCTCCGAGGGTTAGCCAATTTCTAGAGATGGTAAGTGACTCTCCTGGGAATATGTTTTTATATGCAAGCCACTCACACATCCCCAACTGCCTCACTTATCAGGCTCTTACACTCAAGGTCACTAATCACCTGCCCTGATCACCCCAGGGTCAGGTATCAGACAACTACACCCTGTAGCCTTGACATCCTGGAACCTACTGAAATCATTCAAACTCGCCAATCCTAAATCTGCTTAGCCTGCCTACCCTACCTCACCCATTCTTTCCTGCAAAAACCACAATAAAAACTCTCACCCACATTTCCCCCTGCTCCCTGGCTCTGGCCTCCTGACTGACCCTGGTGCTTCCCTGTGTGGCCCTGCATAGAATGAGAAGGGCAGCAAATGATCTTTTCCATGGCAGTCATCTCCAGATCTGTTGGCCTCATCATACATGAATAATAATAAAACCAACATTTTAAGACAAAGGGTATGTTACCTAAATGGCTATTCTGTATGGACAACTGGGTCTCAAATCCATCAGGACCTTTAAGAAGTTATGTAGAATGTGTCTGCTGGGGACTGGGGGAGGGGGGGGCATTTATTCACTGCCTGCATGTTGCATTTCTAAAGAGAAATGATTTGTGAAGGTACAGATGCTATATTAAGAAAAAAAGCAAGACTGGCCTGGAAGATGGTTTAAGAGATTAAAGCGTTGTGATTTATTTATTTTAGGGGATTCATTATTATTTTTTTTAATGAACATGGGCAACTGGAGACTCTTGAGTATTGGCAAAGTTAAATTTAAAAGCCTGAATTTTACTTCACAAGGAAAAGGGGAGCTAAATCACATGGAGAGTTTTATTCAAGAATAAGAAGAGGCATGAAAGGCAATAATCAAGAATGTAATCAAATAAACCAGACATTCTCTCAGACAGTCCCCTAAACAAGTGTTTTGCCATTTGTTTGTACAAGTCCCAAAGGAATTGTTCAGGTGGTTGAGCACTATACCTCAGGACTCACATGTGTGAGTGCTAAGTGGGTTTCCATAGGCATTTCCCACCCTGGCTTCAGAGCAGCTGCAAGGTAGAAAGCTGGAAGGATACAGTGCAGCTGAGGCAAGATGCTGCCAGGTTACACCTGCACAAAGCCAGTTTCTGTAGCAGAGGCTTGAATAAAAGATGGGTCCCATCCCATACACACTTCAGGGGTTCCTTTGTCCTTCATTCAGTCAAAGCCCTCACTGTTTATTCAGTAGCAGACTGCAATCTCTATAGAAGGTTTAGGGTTTTGGAAAAAGCTGCAGTCCCCTGAGCTGCAACTTGTCCCAAAACAGTAATTTATATGCATCATGCCCTTCCTCCACCATCTGATTTCCCTTACTCTCTCTCCATTTTCACCTGGTTTAGGATGCTTGCCTGGTGGAGGGACTCAAACCCTAGTCTCTGAGGGACTGAGCCATCATTTATCTTTCATGTTTTGTTATTATGATTGCTGCAATTGCCTATATTCAATTATCACCAGATATAAACTGCCCAAGGCTGCCTCAGTGAATCTCTGGGGTTCCACATGTACTCTCCCCTGTCCCCATTATGTAGCAGCAACCTGAGTTTTTCATGGTAGTCATGCTCAATTACCTGAACAATCTAGTAACTCTTCTTTGCCTGTTGACCCAATGGCATGAGAAGCAACATGTGACCAGGTGGTAGTACAGCTTTTAAGACCATGAAAGCCATACTGTGTGCCCTAGTGGAAGTGATTTCCCTGAAGACCAGATCATCTCATCTAGTATGGCAGAGCCTACATGGTCAGAGATGAGAAGGATTTCCACCATTATTGGAAATGATGGTGACAAAGGCTAGTCGGCTTCACCCTTTGGTTCCAGGACCCATATGCTTTAGCAACTGGCATCCTCTAGCAATCAGCACCATGTGTCAGCTGTGGGCTCAACATGCGAGCCAAGACCCAAACTCCAGAGTTTGGCTCCTAGGCAGACATCCCAGTTAAGCCTTTAACTGGCCATTCCACTATTCTGTTATACACCTGATGTATTATATGATAGGGCCAGTGGCTATTGTGTAATGTCTAGTAATGCAGTTCCTTAGTAAAGGATGCTTTATTTAAGATGATATTGCAAGGGACACTGTGCTGGGAAATCAGGCATTTTGTAAGTCTGTGGATAGTAAGGCAATCCCATATTCAGAGCTGCTATCAATTCCAATAAGGACAATTCACTGCCCTCCCAGGGTGGTAGGGTTCCATTACTGTCAACCTCTATCAAGTGGCTACATCTTTTCTCCAAGGGAAGCTGTCATTTAGAAGGCTGAGCATCAGTCTCTGTTAGCAGGTTTCTCATTCAGCTGCGGTTCAAGCTAGATCATGATGGGCAAGGGGGTGCCCATGTTGCTAACTACATGTATAACGTCCCTCCCTGCCTACATGGTTACTTATCTGATAAGCTTTTTGTTCACGCACTGCAGTAGCTGACATCATATGTTGTGTTGAGTGCCTCCTCTTTTAAAATTCTTTCTAGACATTGTAATGGGGGCAGAGTCGGCTTTAAATCCCTCCTACTGGTCCATCCACATGACTTCCCTAAAATTCTTTGTGTCCATTCATACAGTTTTGTTCTTTCCAATCCCATGATCAACCAGCCAAGACATCTGTGCTGCCCAGAGTTCATATATATCTATACCACTGTCATTTCTCTCTCCATTTAAACTGAAAGACTGAGTACATTTCCTTCCGCTCTGCCCACTGGAGAATTTCCTTTCATCTCCATCTACTAGGTCCATTCCAAGTGTGACAGCACATGGAAGCAATCATTTTATTTGACAAGCATGTGATTAACAAAGCTGGTCTATCCTTAAAACAGGCCTGAGATGTTTCCTTCGTGGTCAATAGCTTCCAGTGAGGAAATAAGTCTGAATTGAGCAAGAGGCATCATTTTAAAAAGATAGATGCTGTGGAAGTCTGAACCACCAGTCCTGTGGTTTTCTTTTACTTTCTGGATTTATCTCAACCTGATCTTAAATGACTCTTTCCACTGTACAATGGATTGCTGTGGTGCCTGATTCAGTGTGTAGGATAGTATCCAACTCATGACAGGAAGCTCTGATCGCATAGTTGATGCCCCGTGATGAGATACTTAGTGTCTACTAGAATCTAGTAGCATAACTGAAACAGTTTTTCACTAATGACGTTGAGTCTTTTCCATATGTATAGTATACTTCAATAAAAGACTTGGAAAAAATCAAAGATGCCCCACTAAGTGCTGTGCCTCTTTCTTAGTGGTAGATACAAGGAGGAACAATTGGTCCTTTACCTTAGAGGAGATTTCTTAGCATACCTTCCAGACTATTTGTATTAGTCTGCTGGGGCTACCGTAATAAAATACCATAGGTTGAGTGGCTTAAACAACAGAAACTTACTTTTTCACAGTTCTGGAAGGTAGAAGTCTATGGTCAAGGTGCATGTTCCAGCCAATTAAGTTTTTGTTGAGAACCCTCTTCCTGGCTTGCAGACGGCCACCTTCCTGCTATGTCCTCATGGCTATTTCTCGGTCCTTGAATGTGGAGGAAGAGAGAGCGGGCTCTCTCACGTCTCCTTCTATGAGGACATTAATCCTATCAGATCAGGGCCCCACTCTTAGGACCTCATTTAACCTGAGGGCAACGGAGACTCAATCCCACTGGGTTCCTCTGACAAACTGTACAGAATGATCCTCGGCCCTGTGCTCCTAAGGGATGGAAGGGAGGGCCAGTCATCTTCCTGATCCTTTTCCTGCTGCTCGAGATTGCTCCATGGGCCATTAGCTCTCCATCACCTCCGGTTGTGCATGCATGATTTTAGTGAGTTTCTGCATGAAACATCAGAGGAGCCTTGGTGTAGAAAGCAAGACATACAACTGAGGTGGGTGATAAAATGCTAACTGCCGTAGCAGTAGCTGGAGTAAAAAATAAGTCAAGAGGATGAAAAGTGATATTTGATCCATTAGCAACGTTATGTTTTATATTTACATGTACATTTATTAACGGGCATTTATGCTAATCAACAAAAAATCTTTTTACAGTTTCTTTCAAGGATCTGTATTTTCAACTCTTCATCAGAGTCAGTACTGCTAATTTGTGAAAAATAACTGTATGTACTGGTATGTGTACACAAGTGTATAGGTCAGATTGCTATTCTACCATTTGAAGTCAATAGGAATAGAATCATAAAATATTAAACCTTGAATCTAGCATATCCACTTATTCAACAAATGAGGAAATTCAAGTTCGTACAGGTTAGGCTGTTGCCATGTAATTACATATTAAATTACCATCATGTCCAGGAACATGACCCTGACCAATTGGCTGCTCACATCATCTTTCTTTAACTATTCTGTGTCATGCTTTTTTTTTTTTTTTTTTTGCTGTACATGGGCCTCTCACTGTTGTGGCCTCTCCCATTGCGGAGCATAGGCTCCGGACGCACAGGCTCAGCGGCCATGGCTCACGGGCCCAGCCGCTCCGCGGCATGTGGGATCTTCCCGGACCGGGGCACGAACCCGTGTGCCCTGCATCGGCAGGCGGACTCTCAACCACTGCGCCACCAGGGAAACCCTATGTCATCTTTTATATACAGGGTAGAATTGTATGATCACAGATAGCAACGCTGACATTGCTTAACCGTCACTTGCAAATAGTAATATGAGATCGGTGAGTTTCTCAATAACACAATTCTTATTGAATTTGCTGAGAAGATTTCTCTGGGGTACTGGCAAGGGGAACTTGGGGAATAGGCAAATATATATGAACAGCTGTTCCTACCAGAAAAAAATTCAGAGAAATCTAAATTCATTCTATCTTAAGATTAAATCTTTTTCTTCAAGGCTGTATAAACTAAATATTCATGATGAGATGAATAATTCCAATGAGATTTCTACTACCAACCTAGGTATGTTGTTAATATGTCGGGGTAATAATCATGTGGATTTATTTGTTATGAGCAAGAACTTATCAGAAATATGTATAATACACTTTATCCTCTTTGATAATTACTCATGTAATTTTCCTACTTGTATCCATCCTTTGCTGCACTGATGTGCACTCATTTCACACACTGTCTTAACATTGAATATTTATGTATTTCCTATCTCTGCTATTCCAATTGTTCTTCCCTGAAACACAGACTCTGTTCTTACAGCTTATGACAAAATTTTATTATGTATCTGTGCTATAATAAAGAATATATCTGGTTTTTGTCCCCATTCCTGACACAGAGCTTCAAGAAACTTCTGGAATTTCCTGAGTGATAGAAATGTCTTTTTTATAATAAGCTTTTTTCAACCATACCTGAGTTAATGCTAATGAAGCGGTTCCTGGTGGGTCCTTACATAGTTTCAAGGGAGGAGCCGGCCATGCCAAAAAGACCAGCTTCCTGGTTACTGAACATATCAATGTACCTAGAGAGTGTTGCATCCTGACTCTATGAGACGGAAGCACCTGTGTTTGGGACCCTTTCAGATGTCCGTCTTATGTGTCTTTTCCATTTGGCTACTCTTGAGTTGTATCCATTATAGTGAAACTGTAATCATAAGTATCAATATAACACTTTCAAGTGAGTTCTGTGAGTCATTCTAGCATATTATCTAACCTGAAGAAGGAGTCATTTGGAACCCCTGAATTTGTAGCCAAGCTGGGCAGAAGTTCAGGTGGCTTAGGGATACCCACAGCTTGAAACTGCTATCTGAACTGGGGACAGTCTTGTGAGACTAAGCCTTTAACTTGTGATGCCTACACTAACTTCAGGTACTACCAGAATTGAATTGAATACTAGAATGCCCACTTGGTGTTACAGCATTAGTGTTGGAATGTAGTATCACTTTTTCTACAAATTATCTAGTCTGACATTATGGTGCTATTATCTTGAATCTAAGCCTTGTGGCTCTGAAATTACTTTACCTTCTTAGATATATTCAAAGCTAAGTTTTTCAGTATCGCTTCAGGATTGTTAGTTAGGGGAGAACTCGGTTTCAGGAAAAATCTGAAAGGAAACTGAGGTGCAAGAGGAGCTGATGTGCACTTGGGTCAGACACGGTGCCAGCCTCCTAATCGTGCTACTGAGTGCCTCACTGTCCCTCCTTGTTCGCTCCCTTAATCCTGCCCCCATATCTGAAACTTGGACTTAAGATTTTACTCTGAGCAAGACAAGAACACACTGAAGGGGTGAGCAAAGAGGACCTGGAGCATGAGAGGTATAGTCTGAAGGCAGGTACTATTACTGCTCTTGCTAATGCTCTTTAACAATAAGTTTACCAACAGTCAGGTCAAGTGTGACTTTACCAAGAAATGCATTTTCTCTGGAGCTTTTGTAAATGCAAATGAAGATGAGTAAGTATAAGGACAGTCTTTAGATAATTTTTTCTTTCTAATTTATTATATATGTATATATACACACATATATATGTATATACATATATATTATTTTTTAGAACTCAGAGATTTCTTAAGAGCCTTGTGGACTTTTCTGTCTTGGATAGCATAAAAAAATGCTAGAAGCAATCTTTAACATTCTAGTATTCTAATGAGAGATAGGCCTTATTGACTATTTTCTTCTATGGCCAATTGTCCTAATATTTCATGAGCTCAGAGGGCAGCAATCTCATTTTTCTCAAATTGTCTCACAATGTGTGAACGAAAGTCTTTTCAAATAAAGTAGATTCTCAACCTCACAAAAGTTGAACTTGTGGCCCACTGCTCTCATTATTCCTACTGAGAGATGTTTCTAATAAGAGTAAACAGATAATCTGAACTTTTGCCATTTTATTTCAAAGCTTCCAAATCTATTTCAATCAAATCTTTCAAAATAATGCCTCATAAAATTTGGTTTAATTACTTATGTCTTATAAACCACAAAACTGAAAATAAATTCATTTGTTTCATGAATATTTCATTGGTAACAGACAGTATCTAGATTTGGGTATTCCAGAGGAGTGCTTTACTAAGCTTTCTGTAGTCCCTATGTCACAAGAATTAAAATAGAAGAGCTTATGTTGAGCTGGAAAATCCCTATGCACAGAATGCGTCATGTCAAAGACTTCTGGAAGGTTCAACAAAGGAACTCAAAATCAGATTCAAAATAATCTAAAGTTACATTTTAACAATATACATTGTTCCCTTGTGCACTCTACAATGTAAGTTAAAAAATTCATCAAACTTCATTTACTCTAATGCAGGTAAAATTCATGTGGCTAGCCATAAAAACATAAAGTTAATGAGAAAATATAAAATGCACTATATTTTAATACAAAATAGATTAGTTTAAAAAATGGGAGATTATTTATTGTATCCTGCTAACTATTTTTTTGTAGATTTTTTAAAGTGGCATGTAGTTGGTCAAAAATAAACTGAATTATATTAAAAAATAATAATAGATCATGAATATATTTGTCACTTAAAAATGGACATATCTCATCAGAAGATAAGTGTGAAATCATTGGTCGGGGGTGAGGGATGTAGGAAAAAGTGTTGACTGTTCTTGTATTCGAGTATCTAACTGGCCTATTTCTAAGTACACCATATCCCTCTCCAAGCATTTATGAGGTCCACTGGGAAACAAAGAAATATAATTCTAGTTAGCTTATTTACTTTTTGACAGCCTTAAGAACTTTATTTGAAATTTCCATCATGGAACACCCATTATTTGATTAGGAATGTATTGGCTAAGCAAACATTTCTGTAAAAATAAATATAAATCTGATTATATTTGGTGGGTCTAAAAAAGCACTCAAATTCTTAGACTAAAACCTAATGTTTGGTTTTCTTTTTGTTTCTTTTTCTAGTATCAGTCCCCTAAGAACACTTGACTTGTATCTAGGATTTATATTGAGAGAGGAATTTCAATTCAATTCAAAAACCTCATAAATATCTCAGTGGAACAAGATATTTAATATTCTCCAAAAAATTTTATTTTTCCTTTATATAGAAAAATAAATTTGTTTCCCACTATCTGAAGGAGATACCCTAGACATTTTTCTGAAGTGGTGATGGATTTATACTGACTCAGAAGCATCAAATAATTTATATTTTTATATTTTGTCCACAGTGTTTCAAGTAGTATATTAGTTGCTGCTGGCACAAAGAGTAAGACAAAGGTCTTGCCCTCAAGAATGTCAAAATCTAGAGGAAGAAAAAGAAATGTTAAAATAAAAGAAAACAAAACGAAACCAAGAAAACTCTTAAGATTTGATATGATATGTGCAAAATATTGTACGAACTCAGAGGAAAAAAATGTTTACAATTATCTGAGGGTAACGGCAGAAAGTATTATTTAATCTGAGTTTTGAATGATGAGTATGAATTTGGCAGTGTTAGCCAGGAAGAGCAGATGACAGAGCATCATGTGCTTCAGGAAATTAAGCAGTTCATTCTTGAGGATAAAGGAGAGACAAAGAAACAGGGTAATCTCGTAAAATCATGTTAAGGAACTGGAACATAATATTTTGAGCAATTCAGTTTACATTAAAGAATGTGATACCCATTATAATGGGGATAGACCACAAAGAAGAAATAGTGGCAAAATGGGGTTCTGAAAAAAGATGCTAGAGCATTAAAATAAATAAATAAAGGATCCTAAAGAATCAAGGAAAGAGTAATTTTCAAAAATCAGAAGAAAATACAAGAATGAGAAAAAAATTATAATGCATTTGCTTGGTATTTCAAAGAAATGCAAAAGGTGGGAGCCAGGTAGAAATTACAGGCTGAGTCAGTTTTGGAGAAGTAAAATGAGGAGAGTGAAGTAATAAATGACTTCAAGGAAATATGAAATGTAAGAATAAATCTACAAAAGAAGGAATAAACTATAGAATTAATACTGTTGTGTATTAAATTAGGGATATGAAGGACAAATCTGTGAAAATCATCAAATACAGAGGAATGAAATGAAAATGAGGTGTAACATGATGACAGATATGCAGGATTACCAAAATATAACCTTAACGATAATAATAATGCCTAAATGTCTAAAAGGACCCAGTTTATATAAAAAGAAATAAGAAAATGGTAGAGATGGGATATGCCATTCTGTTCATTTTCCTTCATTCCTCACACTGATACTATAAATGGCTCATAGGAAAAAAAAAACAAGATTTAAAATTAACAACTAGGTATATGAATAGAACATAAGATATATGCCTTTAAGATGACTACAGAAAAAAAAAGGGATATTTATGTATAGCAAAACTATGGAAATGGAAACAAAAGCAAGGAAGCACAAAATCAGGAGAAAGATACAACAGAAGTGGAAAAGAATATAAATGATCTAGACTCGCCCACTTAAGAGACAAAAACTCTCAAAGTGTAACATTAAAAATAAAATCCATCTATGTTTGTTTATTTTCCCAAAAGAAGCATCAAAAAGCCACATTCACTGACTTGAATGTAAATGACAGGGAAAAGTTCTACAGACAAATGTGAAATGAAATCTGGGTAAGTATAAGACAGAGTAAAATTTAAGGCAAAAATCATCAGCCAAAATAAATAGGCTCAAAATTAATTAAGCATAAATTGAAGATTAAGATACAGCTATTAGGATAATCTCTATACTTCCTTATATTAAAAAATCTAAAATAAGTTTGGGTGGTCTAGGTACTTATAATGTATTTTTAAAATATGAAATAGTTTCAGAAATACATTGAATTAAATGTTATTATAGTTAGAGATTTTTATAATACTATTACTAGTTTTTAAAAGATTGATTAGGTCAAGAATAAATATGCACAAAGAGGAATTCAATAATAAAATTTAAAATCTTGTTCGATAGGTATACTTCTTGAACTTTTCTGCCTATAGTGAAGATACTATCTTTTCAAGGATCCTTTTAATTTTTACAAAAAATGACTATATTATACCACAAAAACAATATTAATTTTTCTAAAAGAGTAGGGCTGGTAAAGATAATATTAATTTGTTCACCATATGTAATAAAATTAATACACAGGCAAGATAAAATATCTTTTTCATGTAAAACTAACCCCAGTCATTTAGGAATTTCAAAATCTTAAGTTATTTGAGTTAATAAGAAAACAGTAAGTAAAACTATATGTGAGCAATGTGATATAGTTAAAGCCAGACAAGGTAGAAAACTTATAGATGTAAATGATCTTATTATTAAACAAGGCAGCATTAAACTAAACACCATAGGCTCTACCATCAAAGTAGATTCAAGGGCCTCCCTGGTGGTGCAGTGGTTGAAAGTCCGCCTGCCGATGCAGGGGACACGGGTTCGTGCCCCGGTCTGGGAGGATCCCACGTGCCGCGGAGCGGCTGGGCCCGTGAGCCATAGCTGCTGAGCCTGCGCGTCCGGAGCCTGTGCTCCGCAACGGGAGAGGCCACAGCAGTGAGAGGCCCGCGTACCGCCAAAAAAAAAAAAAAATAGATTCAAAATCCAACAAGTTCTCACCATGACCTACAACCTCTGTACCACCTTTGTCCAAAACACCATGACACACGTGGGGATTATTAAAATAAGCCCCTCATTGGTATCCCTGTTTCCCTCTTTGACACTCTAGTACTATTCACAACACAAGCCAGAATGATCCTGTTAGGATATAAGGCAGATCATATCACATATCTGCCTAAAAGTCTTCAATGACTTTCCAACTTATTCAAATAAAAATAAAAATCTTTATGATGGCTTAAGAGGTCCTGGTAAGTTTATCCTTAACATTCCACTACTCTCTGCATGGCTCACCAGTCTCCTTGACCTCTTAGATTACTCTCCCTATCACTAAACTTGCTCCACAAACATGGCATCCTTGCTATTCCCTGAATTTCTCAGGAATACACTGCAGCCTCAGGGCTATCTAGAATACCACTTCTCCAAAAATTCATATGGCCAAGTCCTTCGATTCTCTTAAGTCTTGGGTCAAATGCCGCCGATTCAATAAACCCTACACTATCCATCCTGTTGAAAATTGCAACACTCCTCACTATACCAGCCCCCACCCTAATTTTTGCTATAGCATATTTATATTCTAACATATTATATTGTACACTTACTGACTGATTGATTTTTAATTTTCTGCTTCCCTATACTAAAATGTAAACTGTGTGAAGGTAGGGATATTCAGATATTTTTCACATTCTTGTTTGATTTGTTTTGCTTTTACCTGTTATCTTTTTCGAGCATAAAATAGTGCTGCAGGGCTTCCCTGGTGGAGCAGTGGTTAAGAATCTGCCTACCAATGCAGGGGACACGGGTTCAAGCCCTGGTCCGGGAAGATCCCACATGCCGTGGAGCAAGTAAGCTCGTGTGCCGCAACTACTGAGCCTGAGTGCCACAACTACTGAAGCCTGAGTGCCTAGAGCCAGTGCTCTGCAACAAGAGAAGCGACTGCAATGAGAAGCCCACACACTGCAACGAAGAGTAGCCCCCGTTCGCTGCAACTAGAGAAAGCCCACGTGCAGCAACGAGGACCCAATGCATCCAAAAATAAATAAATAAATGTATTTAAAAAAAATAGTGTTGGCACAGACTAGCTACTCAATAAATACATGTTAGATAGATTAAATTAGAAATCATTATGTGAGTTTTAAAAAAACATTGTGTAAATTGAAAGACACTAGTAGTGGTGAACTGGAAGACAAGTGAATAGAAAATATCCAAACCGAAACAGAAAGGAAAAAATTATGAAAATTCATAAAAGAGAATTAGAGGCATGTGAGAAATGGCAGCATACATATAAGTAGGGTATCCAAAGTAGAAAGAGCAAATGGGGCAGAAGGGATACTTGAAGAGATAATGGCCAAGAATATTCCAAAAGTGATGAAAGATATTTACCTACAAATTCAATATGTTCTGTGAATCATAAGTAGATAAATAAAAAGAGAATCACAACTAAGCTTATCATTGAAAGATTGATGAAAGCCAGACAAAGAAAATGTTTAAACAGCTGTTAGAAGCAAGAAGTATTATTAGAGATGAAGAAGAATATTTTATAATGATATAAATTCACCAGGAAGACACACAAATCCCCAATTTTTGTGCTATCAAATACATAACTTCAAAATGTATAAGGCAAAATAAAATTTATAGAACTAATTTATAAAGTAAAATAAAAGTTATAGAACTAAGAGGAGAAATAGAAAAGCCCAGAAAATGTGGGGTAGTTTTATATACCTTTCCCCATAGCTAATACAATAAGGATATAAAATTTAGTGCAGATATAGAAGTTGTAATACACTGGATTAGTTATCTGTTGACGCATAACACTTTGCCACAGCATTAGTCTTAAACTACACAACTTATTAGCTCAAAATTTCTGTGGGTCAAGGGTCCAGGCACAGCTTTATAGGGTCCTCTCTGCCTCAGAGTCTCAAGTGAAAGTTGCAATTGAGGTGTTGCCTGGAGCTGCAGTTTCACCTCAAGGCTTGACTGGTAAAGATCTGCTTCCAAGATCACACATTTCTTGGCACAGTTTTGTTTCCTGCAGCCAGTTGGACCAAGGGCCCCAAGTTCTTACCAGCTATCGACTATAGATCATCCTTATTTTGTAGCTGGTTTTTACAGTCACAGTTTCTTGTCCCATGTGGCTTCCTCATGCTTCTTATTGATCAAAACCAGCAAGGGAAATTCTCCTAGAAAGACTGATGGTACAATCTTATGTAACGTAATCATCATATTCTATTGGTTAGAAGCAAGCCACAAGACCTACCAATACCAGGGTAGGGAATTACATAAGGGTTTGATTATCTGAAGGCAAGAATAATTGTAGGCCATCTTAGAGTATGTCCCTCACAAACACAATTAACCAACTGATCTAATTGACATCAAAATACTTCATGCAATGACAACAGAATGCACAAGAAATATTTACCAAAATTGACCACATATTGGATCATAGAGCAAACCTCAACAAATTTCAAAGGCTGTAAGACATTCAAAGTATATTTTCTGACCACAGTAAAATTAAGTTAGAAATCAATAAAAAAAGAGAAAACTAGACATTCCCCCCAACTGCTTGGAAATTAAACAATGAACTTTTAAGTAATGCATGGATTTTTTTTTAAAAGAATAGAAATTAGAAAACTTTTTAACTAACTGACAAGGAAAACATAAAATATCAAACCTTTGGGAATGCAGCTAACAATACTTAGAAGGAAATTTATAGCTTTAAGTTCATATTTAAAAAAAGAAGAAAGTTTAAAAATAAATGATCCAACCTTTCTTCTCAAGCAGAAGGATAGAAAAAGAACACAAACCAAACACAAAGACAGCAGAAGATAATAAAATAATAAAATTTAAAATGAATATTCAATAGAGAAAGTTCAAACAGGTAATCATCGACTTCCTTAGTCATCATAATAACATGGATATACACACAGTAAGGCACCACTACACAGAATGACTAACACAAAAATGACAGGTATACACCGCTGATAGGAGTCAAAATTTCTACAATCACATTGGATCACTTGTTGATAGTATTCACTAAAGTTGAGCATATGTGTACCCTATGTATGATCCAATAATTCCACTCCTAAGTATAGAGTTAGTCCTCTTCACAGACATATGCAAGCATGTTCTAGCAGCACTCTTGAAGTAGCCAGATACTGAAACAGCCTAAATGTCCTTCAACAATTGATGAATAAATAAATTATTGCTATGTTCATGTAGGGGTCCTAACACCCAACGTTATGGTGTTAGGAGGTGGGGCCTTTGGGAGGTGATCAGGTAATGAGGGTGGAGCCCTCATAAAAGAGATTAATGACATTATAAAAAAGAAACCCCACAGAGCACCCTACCCCCTTCTGTCACATGAGGATACAACAAGAAGTCTGCAGACTGGAAGAGGGCCCTCACCTGACCACGCTGGTCCTGATCTTGGACTTCCACCCACCGGAACTGCAAGAAATAAATCTGTGCTGTTTATAAGCTACCAAGACTCTGGTATTTTGCTACAGCAGCCTGAACATGTTACACAATTATGATACACTAAAACATCTTTTATGGCATTGAGAATAAAAGTGTGAATAAACTATGTCACACAGAATAACATGGATGATCTCATAATGTTGGGCAAAAGAAGCCAAATACCTAAGGAATACATACTCTATACAACACTTTGAAATCTGTATAATTTCATAATCTATAATCAACTTTAAAAATAAATACGTTTGTTTAAATTTTTAAAACAGGTGTCACTAATGTATGTTGGTGATATTCGCTTTGGGGAGGGGGTGACAGTAACTGGAAGTGTCATTGTAGGAAGCTATTTATTGAGTGGTTTCCTCCTCCAGGTGATATTTACAAAGAAGAACTTTATTCACTTAATAAAAATTTGTTCGTCTGTATATATGTAATGTTTGAACTTTCCTATACTTATGTAATAACAAATTAAAATTTATTTAAACTTTTGACATATATGTTTAAAAGAATCCTTATGGTGAAAACAGACTAATAGAAATAGCAAATTCTGCCAAATATCTGCAACTCAAAGAACAGTGATATGTTTTATTTTATTGTTTTGGTTATTATAGAACCAACTCTGATCATATTACCATAAAAATAACAGTAAGTTTATGGAAAATAGACAAAGGATATGAACAACTTATTCACAGAAGAAAATACAAGTTGTTCTTAAACATTTTAATGGATGCTCCACTTCATTTATAAGAAGAGAAAAACAAGAAGATACCATTTGTCAACTCTCATTTGTCAAAGTTCAAAAATTTGGTAACATGCTGTATTGGAGGAAGTCTGAAGAAACAGAAACTATCAAACACTGCAGATGGGACTGTATACTACTCTATGGGACCACTATGAATAGCAATTTAATATCCATGAAAATAACAAATGTACAAAACAACTGATCCTGAAATCCCTGAAATTGCACTTCTAGGAATGTATACTATATGTGTACCTATGTATATATAAGATGGATTTTTTAAAACGTTACTCATTGAAGCAATGTCTGTAATGGCAAACTGTTTGAAAATACTCTAAATGACCATCAGAAGAGGGATGGTTAACTGATATGGTTAATTTTATGAGTCAACTTGACTAGTTTATGATGGGTACTGAATTGTTTGGTCAAACACAAGCCTAGATTTTGCTGTGAACATATTTTTTAGGTGTGATTAACATTTAGATCAGTAAACTTTGAGTAAGGTAGATTACCTTCTATAATGTGGATAGGCCTCATCCAATCAGTTGAAGGCCTTAAGAGAAAAAAAAATGACATCTCCAGAGCAGGAAGGAATTCTACTTCCACTCTGTCTTTGAACTCAAGACATCAACTTCTTGCTGGGATTTCCAGCCTGGCAGATGGCCCTGCACATTTTGGACTTGCCACCTCCTGCAATAATGTGAACCAGCCCCTTGAAATCTCTCAATCAATCTCTCTTTCTCTCTCTCTCCACATATATATTCTCTAGAGAATCCTGACTAGTAAGAATTATGAATACATTTACTAAATGGATTACTCTACTGCCATTATAATGACATGAACTAGCAAATTAGCTCAGGATGGGGAGACAGAAGAGAGGGGTGATATATATGTATGTATATACAGGCTCATATATGTTGAGTATGATATGATTGTCATAGATAATTAGTAATTAGTTTTATAGCAATATAGAAGTTGCTAAGAATGGGGTTGTCACAAAAGGAGATAAGACCTGAAATACATAATTGGATACAGAGAGGAGTAAGGAATGGAATTCTAGGTAAAGAAAACAATGAGAGAAAAGTGCAAACATGGGAGTAGGAAATTATGATTATCTGTAAGTCACCATTGTAACTTACAGTTATGCTCTAGTTTCTCTGAAAGGAACAGTGGGAGCTGATAGAGAAGCCAGCCAAAATCAGATGACTGGAGCCTTGATTCCGCAGGCTAAGTTGGGTTTTGGTTTTTGCTTTTTGTTTTTGTTTTGGATGAAAATGGTTGCTTTCAAAATTAAACACCCTTCAGAACTTATATTACCAGAGACAAAGTAAGAACTCCATGGTTTTGTGTTGCAAAGGATTAACCAATTGGGGTGCTAGGTGTCAACGCAAGTAGAGATTAGCTGCATTTAATAAAAAACTACATTTTTATTACAACAGTAATCTTGTAGTTTTTGTTGTTTTTACTCTGATTACAAAATTCCACAGGATTTGGGCGGTCTGCCACAAACCTATTTTTTCCATAAGTTTTATCAATTTTAGTGCACCTTGTGGCATAGCACAAGGTTTTTCAATAGGCACATACGGAAGCACAGCAGAAACACCTCTATAGCGTATATGCACAATATTCTCTTTCTAAACTTTGAAAAGTTATAAATTCTGAAATTGCCTTGCTGCTAGGATATCCTACAAAAATTGTGCACATGAATGAGACATATATACAAACTTTCTAGATGTCACAAGACAGGGTTGAGCAATGGATTCATCTGATGAAAAACTTGGGCTCTGCCAAATGTTTCGCAGCCTTGAGTGATGAAGTACATTTAACAAGATGAGGTCAACAGAGACAAACACAAGGCTCTTATTTGAGTAAGACAGATAAACTGACTGAGTAGGTGTTTTAGCAATAGCACGTTTAAAGGCTTTATGCTTTTAGTAAGCACAATCATAATCTACAAACTAAAAGATTCTCGATGACTTCATTGGTTCCTATAAACCCTTTGTTTGCAGGTTTCTATGACGGCTTTGTCATCCACACATATGTGAAATAACTAATACACATGTAGAGTTTTCTTAGTTGTTTGTTTTATACACCATTCACCCTCCAAGATTTAGCAGTGGTTTCACATACAATAATACCTACATAAATAATGATTCTCTTAAATTTTAATTCCCCTACTCTAAAGCTTTAGAAATCATACATTTGTTTAAAATCTATTTAAGTATGTGTTCTGAGGAAAGTATTTTTAACTTATGTCATCATGGTGTATGAGACTAGCATAGGAGCGTTTAGGTACAAACTCACACTAGCCATTTAATTTTTATCATGATTTTTTCAGGCAAATGTAACTGAGATCAGGTTAATGCAAATAAATGTGTGAAATAAATGTGACCTATGAAATACCTGTTCCAGCTCTGCTAATCCCCTCTTCTCATGCTGTCAGAAGGTCTCACTACATTGTGAGTAGCAAAGGACTAGATCTGGGCTCTAGATGGCTTCCATTCATTGTCTCATTATACTGTAGTTCTTCTTTCTATCTCAAAGGACATTTTCTCCATTATCGTGATAACCAATGGTAATGAGCGTAAATACGTTCATGGTTTACTCATCTGAGGTAATATGTACACATCTAACAAGGGTCTTCTTGAGACGACTGAATTCAAGGAAGACAAATTAGTGGTAGAAATTTCCTATATAGAAAAGAATGTATAATTTGGGTATCCAGGACTATCAGTGTCTCCAACAGCAGCCACTATTAAATCCAGTGGATCAGCTGGTGAACAGCAGTGTTCTTTTGGCATTTTAAAAGACTAATAAAGATGAAGTCATATCTACAGATATAGCAAAGCAGTTTAAAATATGTATATATATACATATATATACTTTTTTTCCTAACCAACTGTAGATAAGATTGCACTTCTCCAGAACCTCATGAATCAGGATGTGTAACAGATATCAACCGAAGTGACAGGGTTTAGGTTGATGTTTGTGAATTAAAGGGCAGATGTCAGTTTCAAGTGACATGTTTTCTGTAATCTACTGTCTCTCTTTGTTTATCCTTCAGATACAGTCTGTAAAGCAACTGTTCATCTATTTAGTCTTGGGTAGGGTGTAGAAATGCAAGCCAGATCTCAAATTTAGTTTGTCATTTGCCTTCTTGAAAGGAGATGTGATTTATGTTTATAATAAAGTATTTGAAATGTCATTTAATAGGAAAACAAATGGCAGTATGATTCCCATGAGCAAAAAAAAAAAAAAAAAAAAAAAAGTGGAGTTTGGAACTGTGAGTTAGACATTTTTATCTCACCACACTTTAAGTTACATATTTTTATTCTAATTGTAAAAATTATCTCTCTTGATATATCTTTTCCATTATTTTTTTCAAAGAGAATTCATCAGCTGGGTTAATGATGACACAAAATTTTAATATATGCATTAAACATTTAAGTTTTAATATGTTAACATGTCATAAGCTGTGAATAATAACAATGTTTTATATATGAAGTGAAAACATATTTTATGTTAGAAAGAGTTATAATGCCTGGAAAGTGACTTATACCCACAACAATTTCATTTAAATATTGCTTTTGCTCCCCATCTATCTTAGATGCAATTTTATAGTCCTTTTAAAAAATTCATCTCAGTGTGACCTCTTTGAAGCGGCAACTTAGTGCCTCTAGCCTACATATCTAATTGCACTTGAACTTGCTCCTATTCAATTACTTTTTAACATGCATAGAGCAGCTAGCACCCAGGTTTGAACTGCATTTACCATTCTAAAACTCTCCAAGAACTACAACTTTGGCTCAGTTCCACTGCAATAAGAAAGAAGGGAAAAAGGGAATTTATCAGCTTAATCAGATACAAGGTACCATGGATAGCTTTAAACATCCCGAGTCTGAGCTCTTACCTGGCCCTAGAATGGACTTCAGATACTTTACTATGAAAAGCATGGAAGTATATTCTTCAAGGAAACCTTGAAGGATCTCTATGGTTCTCACATTGTGGACCAAAGAAAAACAGTCGCTTGAGGAAGGAACTATATCATCATCAAACAGAACCAGACACTTCCTTTCCTTCAAAGATTTGACTTTCATGTAGTTACCCAAGGCTCAGGTATTATGTCTGTAAAAATTGATGATAATAATGTTTTCCTTTATGCAGATGTGGTAATAAAATGAGAAAATACATACGTACAATGTTTGAAAGATCCCAAAATTAAAAAAAAAAAATCCAGGCATTATTTTTACAATACATCTAGTATTAGCCAGATTTGGGGCTTGCCACACATACTTTCTATAGATTAGATCTCCAGGAAAAAACAATCTTGAAATTTATTCATGAAAACTCACACCAAAAGAACCATGCCAGAATATATTGTTTGATGTTTTAAATTAGATTACAAATAACTCAACCAACTACAGAACTCCTTTGACAGATTGCTTTTGGTATTGACTATGAGCCTGGCAGAAAATTTCTTCCTAGTATGTCTCTGTTAACCTATGCAGGTGGGCTCTTGGGCAAATAAAGTGCATTCTTAAAAACACTTACAAATATATCTAGTCTAATCAAAACTCTGAAAAAAAGCAAAATCGATCTTCCCCCATCAAAACTTATAATCCCTGAAAAGAATCTGATAAACTTGATCACTAATGTCCAGTGGTTGAGAAGGATTACCGTATGTCTTTTCATGGGATGAGCTGAATTGTATTAGAGGACAACTTTTTAGCCAAAGAAACAAATCCCTAATCATGGATTTTCAGATTTCAGTAACAGGCTGTATAAAGATAGAGTCTCAGGATGAGCCATGCTCTGATGTCACTAGCAACTACCTACTTCAAAGGTATGTAATGCAATACCTCTGGCTCTTTTCTCCTCCCATTTCTTTTCTACAGCTATGGCTGCTTTGGGTTGAGCAGTGATTAAATGGATACATGCACGATGCTAATTCATAGATTCAGTCTGAAAGCACTGGTATTGGCCACTGGACTGTGTCTGGGCTGGCTTCCTCTGACTAAGAAAACAAGAGTGTTACCCATCAATATTCTCATCTCATTCAATCACTCTCACAAATTTACTAAATAGAGCTCTTTCTCTCTTCATAAATATCTTGTATTTTGGCGTGGTTTCATCACTAAATGCATCTCAGGTAATTGCCCTTGAATCACTATAGAGAGGATATAGAAGAATGCTAGTGATTATGTACACTTCTGTTTGACTTAATCATAAACTTGAATGTGCTCTTTGTTCATAAATGGAAAATGAAGCTATTCCACAAATGCCTTTACTGGTTTGTGTCCAACTCTTCTCTCTTTCCTGCCTTATACTGCTACACTCAGGGTCTTATGCCTGCAGTGACAATGCATTCAAGAAAGGGGATGTGCAAAAAGGCAAGATCTGAAAAGATTCTTTTCTTCCAGATTGTTTCATAATGCCCTGGCTAAAAAATAATCATTGTGCTTTACAATGAAAATAAAAATGTCATTGA